>NC_092788.1:692868-992868 GCF_047496795.1 Chiloscyllium punctatum | reverse complement strand
AGAGGGAGAGTCCACCACTGCTACTGGCAGGGCATTCCATGAACTCACGACTCGCTGAGTAAAGAATCTACCCCTAACATCTGTCTTATACCTACCACCCTTTAATTTAAAGCTATGCCCCCTCATAATAGCTGACTCCATACGTGGAAAAAGGTTCTCATGGTCAACCCTATCTAAACCCCTAATCATCTTGTAAAAGGTGGGCAACAGCTTACAATGGAGACAGTTAGTGGCTAACCATAAGTTAACAACCTCATGTCGTAGCCCCCCTACCCCACACACCAGGCCTCGTTCTCACAGCCTGCCATTACACACTACCTATGGTTAGCCACTAACACCTAATGACCCTCCTCCAGCCAGATCTTTATCCCCTCCTTTATCCAACCGTTCTTCTCACTCTATCCCCACCTATCCTTTACTCCTTTTATTCTCCCCCCACACTAACTTCTGCACATAAACTGACTTTTTTTCTCAGGAACATCTGTCCTGAGGAAGGGACACTGAGTCTGAAACTTTAACTCGGATTTCTCTTCACAGATGCTGCCAGACCTGCTGAACTTTTCCAGAACCTCCTGGTTGTTGTTTCTGATTTACATCTTCCACAGTTCTTTTGGTTTTAATTTAACGGGAGTTTGTAATTCAGGTCCAACAGCCTCTGTCCCAGTCTCTGCTGTCTCTCCCAACACCAAACAGTGACACTGCACCTGCACAGCTCATCGACAGGTGTTGTCTTGCTGGCCACACCCCTCATTCAATTGCTTTGGCTGCAGGACCACACAGCCTCTCCTCCCATTGGTCTGGAGCTGCCATCAATCAGCCGGACCCCATTGTGATGAGAGTGGAGGGCTAATCCCTCTCTCTGCCCTGTGATGAGCTTCATCATTCACAGTGAATGGGACAGTATCACAGAGCACAGGGCCTGGGGACTATTCAGCCCATTGGGGCTGTACTCACTCCCTCTGGAGATGCTGCAAGTCTGTCCCAAGTTCCCTCCCATGTGCCCATAGCCCCCCAAATCTTTCCTGAAAAAGTAAAACTCTAAGTCTGTTTCAGAACACCTGCTGAATCTGTGTCATTCAGATTGTTCCAGATGCTCAGAACTTACTGATTTCACATTTTCACTTTATATTATTTGCCAATTACTTGAAAGTAGTTACTAAAAATTGTGACAGTGTTAACAATTCCTCTCTCTCTCTGTAAATTCAAGACCTTGGAACCAAATCTGCACCAGATCGAAATCACTGATTCACCTTCTCAGCTCCAAGGATAATTATCTGTGCTTCAGCGAGCTCTCCACAAAATAGAGGAATGCATCTTTTTTTATTAATATCAAAGAAACAGACCTTCAGTCCAATTCGTCCGTGCCAACAAGGAATCCTAATCTAATGGATTCCCATTTACCAGCTATTGGCCTGTATCCATCAAAACCCTTCCTATTCATGTACCCAATTGGAAGCCTTTTAGATGTTGTGATTTTTCAGCCTCCACTACTTCATCTGGTAGCCCCTCCCATACACACACCACACTCAGCTTGAAAACGTTGCCATTTAGATCCCTATTAAATGTTTCCCCTCTCAACTTAAACCCAGGTGCTCTAGTTTTGGACCCACCTAACCTGAGGAAATAGGACCCCCGCTGCTCACCTTACCCACGCCCCTTGTGATTTTATAAATCTCCATGAAGTCGCCTCTCAGTCTTTTACTCTCCAGAGAAAATAGCCACAGCCTATTCAGCCTCTCCCTGTAGCCCAAATCCTCCAATCCTGGCAACGTTTTTGTAAATCTTGTCCAAACAAGTTTCACAACATCCTTCCCAGAACAGAGTAATTCAAACTGAAAACAGAATTCCAGAAGTGGCTTAATCAACGTCCTGTCCAGCTTCTGTATTCAATGCATTGACCAATAACGGAGAGCATTAATGGAATCCCATTTGCCAGCGGTTCACCCTTATCCCTCTAAAACCATTTCTCTTCATGTACCCAATCAAATGCCTTTTAAATGCTGCAATTGTACTAGCCTCCACCCCTTCTCTGGCAATTCATTCCATAAATGCAATGCCCTCAACATGAACAAGATGCCCCTTAGATCCCTTTTCAATCTTTTCCCTCTCACCTTATGCCTGTACCCTCTAGTTCTGGACCCACCGAACTTGGGAAAAAGTCCCTGACTGCTCACTTTATCCATGCCCTTCATGATTTTATGAGATCACCTCTCAGCCTCCAACTCTCCAGGGAAAATAGTCCCAGCCTATTGAGCCTTTCCCAATAGCTCAAACCATCCAACCCTGGCAAAATCCTTGCAAATATTTTCTGAACCCTTTCAAGTTTCTCAAAGTTATTCCGAGAACAGGGAGATTGGAACTGAAAACAGAATTCCAGAAGAGCTGTAATCAGTGCCCTGTCCAGCCACAATATGACATCACAACAGCTGCATTCAGTGCATTGACCAATAACGGGGAGCGTACCAAATGCTGCATTCACTACCCTGCCTACCTGTGACTCTACTTTCAAGGAACTAGGAACCTGCACTCCAAGGTCCCTTTGTTCAGCAATGTTCCCCAGGACTTTACCATTAAGTGTATAAGTCCTGCCCTGATTTGCCTTTCCAAAATACAACAGCTCGCATTTATCTAAATTGAACTCCGTCTGCCATTCCTTGCTCCAATGGCTCATCTGATCAAGATCCTGTTGTATTCTGAACTAACCTTCTTCATTCTAAAACTCCAATTTTGGTGTCTTCTGTAAACCTACTGACCATAACTCATATATTCACATCCAAGTCATTTATTTAAGGGCCCAATATCCATCCTTGCAGCACATTGCTGCTCACAGGCCTCCAGTCCGCAAAGCAACCCTCCATCATCATCCTCTGTCTCCTACCTTCAAGGCAGTTTTGTAATGGCTTGCTCTCCCTGCATTCCATGTCATCTAACCCTGCTAACCAGTCTGCTTTGTGGAACCTTGTTGAATGTCCATATAAACAATGTTCACCGCCTGGCTTAATCAATTTTCTTTGTCATTTCAAAACACTCACTCAAGTTAGTGAGACACAATTGTGCACGTACAAAGCCACATTGACTCTCCCTGATCATTCCTTACCTTTCCAAATAGATGGATATCCTGTCTCTCAGAATCCCTTCCAACAACTTGCCTGCCACTGACTTCAGACTCACTATTCTCTTGTTCCATGGCCTCTCCTTACCACCTTTTAAAAATAATGGCACCTCACCTGTCGCTATCAATGATACAAATACCTCAGGAGAGCCCCAACAATCACTTCCCTAGATTTCCAGAAAGTTCCAGGATACACCTGATCAGGTTCCAGGGCTTTATCCACCTTGATGCGATTTAAGACATCCAGTCCCACCTCCTCTGTAACATGGACACTTTTCAATTTATCACTGTTTATTTCTCCAAACTCTCGAGCTTCCATATACTTCTCCAGTAAAAATGACGTGAAATATTTGCATATCTTTCGCACCCCCTGTGGTTCCATAGACAGCCTTGTTGACCTTTAAGGGGTCCTATTCTCTGGTCCAGTTAATCTTTTGTCTGTGATATATTTGTTTAATCTCTTTGGATCCTACTCCAGGACATCCCAGAAAGGCCTACTTCAAGGACCATAATTTTCCTCTGACTTGATCAACAATGCCCTCCAACACATACCCTCCACTTCCCTCACCTCCGCCTTTACCCCACCCCTCCAGCCACAATAAAGAATATAATCCTGCGGTCTTCACCTTCCACCCCACTAATCTCCAGAAACAGCCCATTAACCTCTGTTATTTCTGCTACCTAAAGCCAGACCCCACCACCAGACACATATTTCCCTCTCCACCCCTATCTGTGTTCCGCAGAGACCATTCCCGCTGCGCCTCCCTTGTTTGGTCCACACCCTCCCACCAACCCACGCTCCACACCCTTGACCCTCCCCTTGCCGCCGTGGGAGATGTAAAAAGTACAGCCACACCTCCCTCTGACCTCTGTCCAAGACCACAAAAGGATCTTTTCACATCAGGCAGAGATTTGCCTGCACATCCCAATACTTCATCTACTGCATCTGGATACTATAGGAAATTTAACATGGTTCATCCAACTAACCTACACATCTTTGGACTGTGGGAGCAAACTGGAACATCCAAAGGAAACCCTCACAGATACTGGGGAGAATGTGCGAACTTGAACACAGGCAGTCACCTGAGGCTGGAATCAAACCCAGGTCCCTGGTGCTGAGGCAGCAGAGCTCACCACTGAGCCACAATACTGTGGGATCTTTGGTGCTGATGTGATGCCCCACTGATACCTCAGTCACTCACCCTGCCTCATGTCCTGATGACGGAGTGAAATTATCCTTAGACAGTTAATCCAGAGACCCAGATAACGATCTGGGTTTGAATCCCATCACGGCAGATGGTGGAACGTGAATTCAATAAATATCTGGAAAAAATAATTTAGTGACAACAAGGAATCCATTGTCAATTGTTGGAAAACTCATCTGGTTCACTCATGACGTTTAGGGAAGGAAAATGCCATCCTTACTTGGTCTGGTCTGCATGGGACTCCAGATCTACAGCAATGTGGTTGTCTCTTAACTGCCCTCTGGGTAAACGCAGCAATAAATGCTGGCCGAGCCAGTGACAGCCTGTGAATCCTGTGAATGAAAGAAGAAAACAGGTCAGGTTTTGTTCCTTCTCTAGTAGGTACATCCTACAAGCTGAATCTGAAATGTTCTCGTACACACTGAACAAATACCTTTCCATCCAAGCCCTTAACACTACAGCACTCCGAGGCCATGTTGGTAAAGTTAAAACCCATTATCATTGCAACTACATTATTCTTACAGATAACTGAGATCTCTCGGTAAAATTTTGTCTCAATTCCCTGCTGACTATTGGGAGAGGGTCTATAATACAATCCCAATAAGATGATCATCCCTTTCTTATTTCTCAGTACCACCCAAACAACTGCCTGGATGTACTCCAAGGAATATCCTCCGGAAGCCCAGCCGTAACATTATCCCTAAACAAAGATGCCACTACCCCTGCTCGGTTGCCCCCTTCTAACCTTGCTATAGCATCTATACCCTGGAAAATTAAGCTGTTAGTCCTATCCATCTCTGAGTATTGCCTCTGTAATTGCTGTAATATTCCAGTGCCATGTTGTTCAAAACCATACCCTGAGCCCACCTGCCTGACCTGTCAGGTCTCTTGCACTGAAATAAATGCAGTGTAACTGGTCCGTCCCACCTCATTCTGTGACTTGCTCTTGCCTGCCTTGACAGTCTGACTGGTGAACAGTACCAGTCTCAGACTCACCTCTTTTCTCACTATCTCTTTAGGATTACCCCGACTCCCTCACTGGTTTAATGCCTGCCGAGTGGCACTAGCAAATCTCCCTGCTCGTCAGGACCCCATGCTTTCCCCTTCCTATGCCACTGGTACCAATGTACAATGTCTTCCCACTGGTTATCCTCCCCTTTGAGAAGATTCTGAACCATCTCGGAGTCATCCTTGACCCAGGCACCACCCCATTCTGATGTCTCACTGTCAGCTGCAGAAACAGCAGACTGTGCCCCTGACTAGAGAGTCCCCTATCACCATTGATCACGTGGAACTGGATATATCTCACATTACAGTCGAGCCAGTCTCAGTCACAGTAACTTGACTGTCAGTGTTACATTCCCCTGAAAGTCTATTACCAACTACATTTTCCAAAACAGTATACTTGTCTGAGAGGGGGGATAGCCATAGAAGACTGCTGTACTACCTGCCTACCCCCTCCTACCTTTCCTGGAGGCAAACCATCTACCTGACTGTATCTGCAGTATCCTGCAATCCTGAGACTGCCCCTTAATCACACCCCCAGGCTCCTGTCAATTCCTCACTGCCTTTAATCACTCTTCCACCAATACATGCGATCCAATAGGATTTACAATCACACTTCCTGCAGACATAATCACAGGATCATGGAGACTCTCCCTAATCTCCAACATCCGACATGAACAGCACGCCACTCTACAACAGGCCATCTCTCCGCCTTAAGAATCTACAGACCAAGAAAAAGGCACAGTCTTACTGCTGGAAAAATACTGCCCGAGAATAACAATGCTTATGTTTTATATTTTAAACATTTAATCAAGAGACTGTAAGACATTAAAAAGAAACCCTCACCTTACTCACTATTGTAGATTTAATAAAATAGAACAGACTAAGATTGATGTTTGAAGAGACTGAAACCCACTGAGCTGATCCCCCGGCTCTGAGTACTTCCAAGGGTGAGGACTCTCGGAGGGCAGCTGTGAAATGTCACTGTTTCTCTTCTCTGTCCACTCCATTTCCAGAGATGTTTATAACTTCACAGCCAGTCAGCTCAGAGAGGGCACTGCTTGGTTTTATTCACTGGAGGTTGACTTTGCTGCCCAGACCAGTATTGATTGGCCACCTTTGTGTTGGAGAAAGTGGTGGTAGACTGTCTTCCTGAAATACTGCAGTCCATGTACACCACAGTGATGTTTGGACAACAATCACCCTCTAGCCCCACAACCCTCCCTGTCTCGGTAATCCCCCTCCAGCCTCACCACCCTCCCTGTCTCGGTAATCCCCCTCCAGCCTCACCACCCTCCCTGTCTCGGTAATCCCCCTCCAGCCTCACCACCCTCCCTGTCTCTGTAATCCCCCTCCAGCCTCACCACCCTCCCTGTCTCTGTAATCCCCCTCCAGCCTCACTGCCCTCCCTGTCTCGGTAATCCCCCTCCAGCCTCACCGCCCTCCCTGTCTCGGTAATCCCCCTCCAGCCTCACCACCCTCCCTGTCTCTGTAATCCCCCTCCAGCCTCACCACCCTCCCTGTCTCTGTAATCCCCCTCCAGCCTCACCACCCTCCCTGTCTCTGTAATCCCCCTCCAGCCTCACTGCCCTCCCGGTCTCTGTAATCCCCCTCCAGCCTCACCACCCTCAGCGTCTCTGTAATCCCCCTCCAGCTTCAGAAATTACATGTCCGTGATGTAAGATTTTTATTTGGATTCATTTTTGTTTCTTTTACCTCAAAAATGAAAAATAAAAAACCCCAAAAAAAAGAGTGAAGTATTTTCCCCCCAAACAGATTTCTGTTGAGTGAACTTTTGGAGAGGCCGACACATGGACATTTGAGTATTTTATCACAAATTGTATATGTAGAATGAGGGAACATTTTTTAAAAAACTCTGCTAAAAAGGGAGGTAATGGCCAGATGGTATTCTTGATAGACGAGTAATATATGTAATGTTCCGAGGATTAGGGTTAGAATCCCAACATGGCTGATGGTGGCATCGGAATTCAATACAATCGCGAATGAAAAGGCGAATGATGACCATGAAACTATTGTCGATTGTTAGAAAACCCCCATCTGGTTCATTAATGTCCTTTTGGGAAAGAAACTGTCATCCTCACCTGGTCTGGCCGACAAGTGACTCCAGACCCACAGCAATGGAGTTAACTCTCAACTGCCCTCAGGGTAAACACCCACATCAACTGAGTGAATAAACAAAAAGAGATGTATTTTCAAATCGCGGAGGAGAGCTTTTTAAAAATAAAATTGTGTTTTCAAAATTTAAAAAATGATCACCTTGGTCGGATGGCACTATAGACGCCGCAATAATCAGAGTGAACTAAAGGAACATACAGAGGGATCTCAGATATAAAGTCAGAATAATAAGGTGGTAATAGTAGATGATTTAATTTTGCAAACATTGACTGGGACTACCATAGTGTGAGTGGTTTGGTTGGGAAAGAATTTGTTAAACGAGTCCAAGAAAATGTTCTTTATCAATTTGTAAATGTTCCTATCAGAAAGCAAGCAACACCTGAGCTTTTCTTGGCTGATCAGACAGGGCAAGTGACTGAAGTGATCGGATGGGAACAGTTTGGGTGGGAGGAAATTGTGGGCACCATGGAGAAATATTTGGATAATCGATAACTACGGGTGAGCTACCTGATGACTGGAGAGTGGCTAATGTTGTACCTTTGTTTGTGAAGGGATAGAAGGAGAAGCCTAGGAACTGTAGACCTCGGAGTCTGACTTCAGTGGTGGGTGACCTGTAGGAGCTCATTCAGAAGGATAGGGTTTACATGTATTTGGAGAGTTAAGGAATGATTAGGAACAGTCAACATGGTTACACAAGAGGGTGTCTCACAGACTTGATTGAGCTTTTTAAGGTAGTAACCAAGAAGATCGACGAGGGCAGAGCGTTAGACATTGTTTATTTGGACTTTAGTAAAGCCTTTCACAAGGTTCTGCATGGGAGACTAATTTGTAAAGTTTGATCACATGGGATTCAGGAAGAGCTTGCCAATTGGATACAAAACGAGCTTAACGGTAGGAAACAGAGTGTAGTAGTGGAGGGTTGCTTTTCAGACTGGAGGCCCGTGACCAGTAGTGTTCTACAGGAATCGGTGCTGGGTCCATTTTTGCTTGCCATGCGTGTAGATGTTTTGGGTAAGAATATACAAAGTATGGTTTGTTTGTGGGTGACATCAAAACTGTTAAAGTGGACAGTAACAAAGGTTATTTATGATTACAAAGGGATCTTGATCAATTGGGTGAATGGGCTGAAGAGGGGCAGACGGAGTTTAATTTGAATAAATGTAAGCTATTACATTTTGATAAAACAGACATCCCCTTTAGCCTCATTAATTAATTTCACTAATTAAAAGTAAGGACTTGAGTCGTGACATAGAACAAACAGACCGAGGGGTTCAGGTCTTGTGTCATATGTAGACAGGGTGGTTCAGAAGGTGTTTAGCACACCTACCTTCATTGCTCAGACCTTTAGGTAGAGGAGTTGGGACGTAATGTTGAGGCTGTACAGGATGCTGGTGAGGCCTTTTCTGCAATACTGCATCTAGTTCTGGTTCCCTGTTATAGGAAGGATGTTATTAGAGAAGGTTCAGAAGATATTTCCCAGGATGTTGCCATGAATGGAGGGGTGGTGTTGAAGGAGTGGCTGGATAGGCTGAGATTTCTGTCACTGGAGTATAGGAGGTTGAGGGGTGAACGTATTAGAGGTTTATAAAATCACGGAGAGTGTAGATAAGATGAATGCCCGGGGGGTCGCAGGGGGATTGAAGACTCGGGTGCACACATTTTGAAGAGAGAGATGAGAAAGGTTTTAAATAGATTTTAGGATGTTTTATCGATATTTTATAGATATCCTATCAGATATGAGGATATTTTTACATTTGTGGAATGAACTGCATGGGGAAATGGGAGCTGTGAATACAATTACAATCTTTAAAAGACATCGGCTAAAGTTCATCAATAGGAAATATTTGGAGGCAGGTGCAGTCAGTTTCGCTTGGAATTATAGTCGACATGGATTGGTTAGACCACAGGGTCTGTTTCCATGCTGAATAACTTTAAGACTCTAACTCTCGGTGTCTCTGTAAATTGCTCCATGCTCACAACTCTCTATCACTGTCACTTCATCAGCTTCACAACTCTTCCTTATCTCTGTAATTCCTCTCCAGCCTCAGAACCCTCACTATCTCTGGTATCACAAAACATCTGTCTCTGTAACATCATCCATTCTCACAATCCTCCTTGTATTTGTAATCTCCTCGAGCCCCACAAATCTCTGTGCTAAGTGCTTTTCTCTAATTCCAGCCTTGAGGATAGCCCATTTTTAATTCAGATTCATGCACCCTGAGCTTCAGAAATTACTACTAAACCTCTCTGCTCATTTTCCTCATCAAAACATTAACTAATCATGTATCATCTATTCTAATATCAAAAAGGTATTAGATGATCACACCGGGTATGTGTGCTTGATGACCAATATGGATAAGATGGGGGCACTGTGTTAAACAGTTTTATACCAGAGACTCTGACCCCATTTTATTCCGTGTTTCTCTGTGATTCTCTCTTTTCGAAGCAAATAGGAGTGGGAAGCAGTGGAGTATGTAAATGATCCATGGTCTTCATAGTGAGAAGATTCCACCACCATGGGCTGTTTACCCACCAGCTCCACAATGTCCGATAGCCTATCCAAGCTATTGCGGATCCTGGCACCAGGGAGGTAACATACCATCCTGGATTCATGTCTGTGGCCATAGAAGTGCCTGTCTGTGTACCGACTATTGAATCCCCTGTCACTTTAGCCCTGCCACTCTCTTTCCTCCCGCTCTGTACAGCAGACCTTTCTGTGGTGTGTCATGAACCTGACTGTTGCTGATTTCCCGAGAGGCTACCCCACCCGTAACCTCCCAACAGAATCCCAAGTGGTATATCTGGACCTGTTTGAGAAGGGGATAACCACTGGGGATTCCTGCACTCCCTTCCTGTCTATTTTCTTGATCTGATGGTCACCCATTCCCTTTGTGCCTGTGTAACCCTCACCTGCAGTGTGACTAACTCACTAAACGTGCTGTCCATAACATTCTCAGTATTGCAGATGCTCCACTCACAGCTCCAGGTCTGAAAAACAGTTTCCCAGTAGCTGCAGGTGGGTCCACTTCCTGCATACATAGCCGTCAGGGATACTGGAAGCTTCCCTTATTTCCCACATTCTGCAAGAGTAGCACACCACGGGTCTGAGGGCTCCTATCTCAATATCTCTCTTTATTCATTTAGTTACTCCCATTAAGAGAATTTAAATGAACTAGCAACCTTCCTTCACACAAACAGTTCTATTAAAATCACAAGCACCAATCTTTACTTAACCTGTTATGTTATACTTTAAAAACTGTTAAGAAATACTCCGCAGGTACCACATAAAAACTGACTGTTCCCATTGGGATCATGTGCGTTTCTGAAAGGCCTGAACCAAAACTGAGTTTCAGCTTCACCGTCTCCCTGTCTCACCTCACTCTGTTTACACCCAACTCCAGAACACTCTCATTGAGCCAAGCAGCCCTCACAGTGCAGCCCTGTCATTTTCATTGTCTGCTCACACCTACACTGCCCTCAGTCTCCTGTACTGTTCCAATGTATCTCAATGGGAGCTCAGGGACAGCACCTCATCTTTCAATTCAGCCCTTTGTAACCCCAGAGTCAACATGGACCTCAGCAGTTTCGGAATGAACAGACAGTTGTCAGAAGCTGGAACATTCCAAATGAAAGGTACTGGAATTTGAGTCCAAAAGGACTTTTAATGGGAAGTTTGCAAGTAATTGAAAATAAAAAAGTTTACAGGTTAACATCATGAAGTGGGTGATTGGGTCTAAATCTGAGAGTTCTTACAAAGAGACGAGGTGTAATCTGGATGAATCTGTGCTCCCTCTCAGGCCAATATCTCCTTCCTCTGCTGCAGGGCCCAGAAGGCAGCACATACCCAAAGGGTGATCCAACCACGAATTTGTACATCTTTCTGCTTAACAAAAATATTGGAGATATCTTCCCACAAACAGATCAGACAAACCTTTCTCCTTCCACAGTTAAATGCCAATGATATTCAGATCCTGATGACTCCATTGACTGTAAAAACTTGCTTTTGAGATCCCAGCCTCAATTATTCTGATTTAATATCCTATGAAATGAATTCACAAAACAAAACTCACAGTCAGTGCAGGAAGAATACAAAGACATACTTTTCTCTTGGTATGTGCTTGATGTGTAAATGCCTCTTTTCAAACCTTCTCCCCCCACAATCCTAGGAAGGGGACATGCACATGTGCCTCACTGTACCTTGCTCCCAATAAAGATGGCAGCCATATCCCAGGAACTGTCAATGCCTGATGTCCGCAGCCATCTTCCCATCTGCTGCAAATGCGGGATTAAGAGTTTCTAATTCAGACTAACGACCCGCACAGAGTGTAATTAAAACTTCCCAGTCTAAAGTGACTCATTATCTCCCTGTCTCTGAAGCCACTCTCCCCTTCCCTGTTTGCGTCTCCCACATTCACCAACGGCCAACTCACGTGGCACTGCATTGGCTGAGTTACTGGTGACGCGTCATCCCACTGGCCACGCCCCTCATTCACTCCCATTGTTTGGATGACCAGCTGGTTCCACTTGGTCCACTAGTCCCACCACCTTTTCCTATTGGTCCGAAGCTTCCACCAATCAGCTGGACCCCATTGTGAGGTCAGTGGTGGGATCCTCCCCCTGTCTGAATCAAACCCAGAAGGTGTATGGATGGTGTCAATCAGGAACAACAAGCAGATGGTGCTGGGAAAGCTCAGCAGGTCTGGCAGCATCTGGGAACAAAAATCTGTCCAGTGGCCCTTCCTCAGATCCGATGGGAGCTGGGAAAATTAGAATCCTGACAGTGTGGAAACAGGCCATTCAGCCCAAAAGGTCCACAGCATCCCTCCGAAGGGTATCCCAACAGACCCATTCCCCTACCCTATTACTGTATATTTCTCCTGACTAATGCACCTAACCTATACATCCCTGAGCATTATGGGAAATTTAGCTTGGCCAATTCAACTAATCTGCAGATCTTTGTACTGCAGGAGATAGGGGTTAAAGAGTAAATAATAGGCAGGGACAGAACCAAAGAGAGACCAGAACATTTGGAAAGACAAAGGAGTGGATTACCATCTGGCTGGGAGGGTGCATAGCTGTTAATGGAGGGGACAGGAACCTGTGTCTGGCAGCATCTCAGTGGAGGTGGCAGAAATGGCGACTGATGATCTACATTCTGCTGCAAAAACAGACACCGAGCTTCCAGCTGCCTGCCACTTTAACACACGAGCCTGTTCCCTGGCCAACATCTCTGTCTCATGCTTACTGCAGTGTTCCAGTGAAGCCAGAACATACCAAATGGCACCATATTTCAAGGACTGCAATTTCCCCTCCCATGTGGTCAATACAATCCACTATATCTCCTCCACTTCCCACACCTCTGCCTTTGAAACCCACACCTCCAACTTCAACAAGGATAGAACACACCCCTAAGTCCTTACCTTCCACCCAGATACAACACATCATCCTCTGTCATTTCCATCATCTACAATCAGACCGCACCACCAGATTCTTAAGGGGTTTGACAGAATAAATACTGATGTGTCTGAAGGTAATTACTGAGGAGGGAGTTTGAAACCAGATTCTGAATCAGTCACAGAATCAAGGGTTCTGTTTCGGATTCGTCACATTTAAGGCAACACAGACACGGGTAAGGGGTTTCAGTAGCAATGGAGCTGGGGTGAGGAGGAGATAAGCAAAGTTTAAGAGATTGGAATTCTTGGTGTTTGGGATTGTGTAGATGTCTGATCAGAAGGTCAGCTTCGCATCAGATATAACTGCAATACTGTGAAGAGTGTAGTTCTGCTGCATAGTTCCCAGTGAGAGGGAGAGGCTCGGCAGTTAGGGAAAGGAATTTGTGAGGCAATGAGTTTACCCACTACAATGCTTCATTGGAGGAAACGGCACCTGATCGAGTAGTGGGAATGTGGTAAGCAGTTTGATAACTGAGTAACAGTGGAGTAATGGAGAGGGATGATGGGGAGGGAGAGCTGGGCATCGTCAGTGTACATGTGCTTTTGTACAATGTCACCTCCTGGCAGTATGTACGTGAGATACAGAAGGGACCAAGGACACCAAATGCAAGGAATTCAGAAAGGAAAGGGAGAGTGGAGATGGAGCAGGATTTTGAGAGAGAAGGACATAAGCAGAAAAGACAGAACAAGGAACAATGTCTGTGAATCGGTGAGGGGGACTGATGAGGAGGAGGAGGAAAGAGAGTTGGAAAGTCTGTAGTTTAGTGAGATTAGGGGAAAGGGTCAAGATGAGCTCTGATAAGGCTTGACAAGAGACTGGAGGAAGATGTAAGTTTAGGACAAAACCGGGAACACCACGTGAGGCAGTTTGGCTCGGCGGGCGAGTGGGAGGGAGTGAAGCTACAGATCATATTATCTCAGTCTTAGTGACAGAGAAACTCCATGTGCTCCAAACTCTTGTTGTTGAAGGGGAGGATGGAGGAGACAGGACGATGAACAGTGTTTCACAAAGAAACAAAACCTGGGTAAGTGATATTTAAAGTGAGTGAACAAACATAATGTATTTAACTTTTTCCAAAATATTACAACAAATGACTGAAGTCCTGGTTCGAATCCCATCTTGGCAGATGGTGGAATCGGAATTCAAGAAAAAATAACTGGAATTAGGAATCTCCTGATCTCCATGAAACCATTGTCAATGGCGAAAAAAATCCTGCCAACCTGACAGCGGCCCAGCCAGCTACTCACTGTATTAATCACTGCAAAGTCTCAACACAGGAATGAAACTGGATGGACCACTTGGCATTTAAGAAGGCACCAGAAATTACAACCACAGAATCAGCCCTCTCGATGGTGCAATGTCCTCCTCACTAACATCTGGATTTTGGTGCCAAAATGTGCCGAGCAGTCTCACAGACCAATCAAGGAACAGCCTGACAGAGTCATACTCATGAAATCAACCCTTACAGACAATGACCAGACACCACCATCACCATCCCAAGATATTGAGATTGTGGTGATGGAAAAGCACAACAGGTCAGGCAGCATCCGAGGAGAAGGAGAATCGACGTTTTGAGCCTAAGCCCTTCATCAGCCTGACCTGCTGTGCTTTTCCAGCACCAGACTCTTGACTCTGATCTCCAGTCTTCACTTTCTCCTGAAATCTCTGGATATGTCCTGCCCCACCAGCAGGACAGACCAGGCAGAGGTGGTGGCACAGTGGTGTACAGACAGGGAGGATTTGCCCTGGGAGTACACAGCATTGACTCCGGAGACCAGTAGGTCTCATGGCTCCTGCTGATTACCACGTCCCGTCCTCCCTTGGCTGACGGATCAGTTCTCCTTCATGTTGAACAACATTTGGAGGAAGCACTGAGGCAATAAAATGGTGTCAAATGTACTCTGGACACAGGATTTCAATGTC
The DNA here is from genome assembly GCF_047496795.1 of Chiloscyllium punctatum. Lineage (NCBI taxonomy): Eukaryota > Metazoa > Chordata > Chondrichthyes > Orectolobiformes > Hemiscylliidae > Chiloscyllium > Chiloscyllium punctatum. Next base: position 978,033 of record NC_092788.1, on the reverse strand, counting down.
CACAATCGAGACTAGCTCTGCAACAGAATTACTGACGGAGCTGGCCAGGTCCTAAAGGATATAGCTGCTCAACTGAGTCTGCAGCGGGTGGTGAGGGAACCAACAAGTGTGTAAAACATACTTGATCTCATTGTTATGAATTGACTAGCTGCAGATACATCTGGCCATGACAGTATCGGTAAGAGCGACCATCACACATTCCTTTTGGCGACACAAGACTTGCCTTAAAGTTGAGAAAAACCTCCATTGTGTTGAGTGACACTATCACCGTTCTAATTGGGACAGACTTTGAAAGATGTAGGATCTCAAACTGGGTATCTCTGAGGCACTGTGGGACATCAACAGCAGCAGACTGTACTCCAGCACAATCTGTAATCTCATGGGTTTGTAAATCCTGATCTCACCCATCACAATGGACAGGAAAGGAGGGCATGCCATGAGCAGCACCAGGCAGACTTAAAAATGATGTTCCAACCTGGTGAAGCTACCAAACAGGACCATCTGCATTTCAAACAGCATCAGCAGCAAGCAACAGAGCTAAACAATCCCACAACCAATGGAACAGATCGGAGCTCTGCAGTTCTGCCACACCCAGTTGTGAACGGTGATGGACAATTAAACAACTCACTGGAGGAAGTATCACAGATATCCCCACCCTTACTGATTGAGGGGCCTCACACACCCATGCACCAGATAAGAGAACAGCATTTACAGCAATCTTCAGCCAGAAGGGCAAAGTGGGATGATCCATCTTAGTCTTCTCCAGTGGTTTCTAACATCACAGATGTGAGTTTTAAGCCAGTTCAATTCAGTTTGAATAACATCAAGAAATGGTTAAGTAGTGCAAAGGCTATGGGCTCTGCCAACATTCTGGCAATAATACTGATGGTTTGTGCTCCAGAACTTGCCACCCACCAAGTCACGTACCGCTCCAGCACTGGCATCTACCGACAATGTGAAACATTGCCCAGGGATGTTCAACACAAAAAAACAGGGCAATCCAACCCAGCCAATTTCCATCTATCAGTCCACACTCGACCAGCAGTAAAGTGATGGAAGATGTCATCAACAGGACTACCAAGCAGCAGCTGCTCAGCAACAGCCAGCTGAGTGACACTCATTTTAGGCACCACCAGGGCCACTCAGCTCCCGATTGTGTTACCGCCCTGATTCACAACCTGACAACCAGCTGAATCCCAGAGGTGAGGTGAGTGTGACAGCCCAGTCCCACTCCAAGACCACTAATTCTAGCTGATTCCACCCTTGTCTCAGCTCATATACTCTCATCCATCTTGTGTTATCTCCAGACTTCAGTATCCAAACACACTCCTGGCCAGCTTCCCACATTCAACCTGTAATCTCAAGAAAAACTAAATCTCTAGAAAAACTAAATCTCTGCTGCCCAAGTACTCCCTCTACCAAAACTTGTTGATCCATCAAAAGGCCCCGATTCATAATCAACAACAGAGCCACAGAGATGTACAGCATGGAAAAAGACCCTTCAATCTAACCCGTCCATGCCGACCAGATATCCAATCTAGTCTCACCTGCCAGCATCTGGCCCACATCCCTCAATTTAAAATTCTCACTCTTGATTTAATTCCTGGTTGTGATCATCCCTAGCTCACTGCGTCACACACCCTTTCAGACCTCGACAACCCATTCTGTTTGAGACTCCCAATGACTTGTTAATTCATTACTTCACCTATGAGACTGCTTTTACAGTTGCCAAAGCAACAAGGGCTGAAATTTGCAGCCAAAACCTCACAGGTCTGCATTCCCCCTTTAAGACATTTCTCAAAACCTGCTTATTTGGCAATGGTTTTGGTCATTCTTCTCTGGCCTTATGTCTGAAGTTCCCAATAATATTTTTGTGAAATTATAAGCAGAATAATAAAACTACAAACTGTTCTTGATTTGGACATTACCTTCAAATCATCACTGTTGCTGAATGAATACTCTGTAATGTCTCTTACCCAACCACATTGTGGGAGCACCTTCACCACACAAACTGCAGCTGTACAAGAAAGTCAAACATCACCCTCTCCACAGGCAACAGGGCTTTGGCATTAATCACTGGTTTCTGTGGAAGGAGAAACACAGTTGATGTTTCAGGGAGTGCAAAATGGATTACAGGGAATGAAAATGGTGCATTATTTGATAGTTAGAAATGGAAGGAAAATGCACTTCCTTATTGGGGAAAAAAAATTCTTGACGGTCAAAGATTTTCCAGAAAAAATTTAATAAGCAGCACATGGTCAGGGGCTGGCGGCAGTGAAAAATTACCTTACAAAAATGTCTGTAAAAGTAATAGTAAAATACTAAACAGACCAAATATACACCCATTGTTCGAGACTGAGGAAGCTAGATATTGACAGTGGTCATGAGGGAGCCCAGGGATGAAGCAGAACAGTATAAGCTGTTATGATCCCACAGTCATAGAGATGTACAGCACCGACACAGACCCTTCAGTCTAACTCATCCTTGCCAACCAGGGATCCAAACCTAGTCTATTCCCATTTGCCAGCACTTGGCCCATATCCCCGTAGATGATTCCTAATCATATCATGTGTCTATATAGATGCCTTTAACATGTTTTAATTGTACTAGCCTCCATCACTTCCTCTGGCAGCTCATCCCACCTACTGCCTGAAAGAGTTGTCCTTTAGGCCCCTTTGAAATTTTATCCGTTCACCCGAAAGCAATGCCCTCTACTTCTGGACACCACTACTCCAGGGAAAACACCTTGTTCATCTACCCTATCCATGCCCCTCATGATTGTATAAACCTCCATAACATCACCACTCAGCCTATGGCACTCCAGGCAAAACAGCCCCAGCCTTTTATGCCTCACCCTGTAGCTCAAATCCTCCAACCCTAACAACATCCTTGAAAGTCTTTTTTGAAACCTTTCAAGTTTCACAGCACCCTTCTGATAGGAGGCAGGCTAAAAGTGGCCTAACGAATGTCCTGTACAGCAACATCACCTCCCACATCCTATACTCAATGCTCGAACCAATAAAGGAAAATATACTGAACACCTTCTTCATCATCCTATCTGCCTGCAACTTGACTTGCAAGGACTATGAACCTGCAGTCCAAGGTCACTTTGTTCTGCAAGACTCTCCAGAGACTTGCCATTCAGTGTACAAGTTCTGCCCTGATTTGCTTTTCCAAAATGCAGCACCTCACATTTATCTAAATTAAACCCCATCTGATCAATATCTCATTGTAATCTGAGGTCACCTTCTTCATTATCCACAACACCTCCAATTTTGTATGACCTGCAAACTCATTTACGATACCAAATCATTTAAATAAATGATAAAACAAATCCCGAAATAAACATCCATTTCTCGGAGTTTGAATGTGCTCTGTGTAAATCCTGTCCAATGACTCTGTACTAGAGAAAGGCTGCACATGCGCCTGGCTGCACCTTGCCCCCTACAAACCTGGCGGCTCCACACGTGTCCAGTGAATTCTTGCCCCGAATAAAGATGGCGGCGCGCACCCATTCCTGCAGCCACACTGAGGCAATTCCCCGTTTACTGAAAACACAAGACTGGGACGTTCAAATTTGTGTTTTCCGACGTGCACATTTTGTTTGTAAAACCTCTCCGCTCATACAGAATCTCTCTCACCTCCTGCGGTTCCACAGACAGCCTTGATGATTTTTGCAGGTACCTATTCTCTGCCTGGTTACTCATTTCTCCTTAGTGTATTTGTACAATCACTTTGGATTCTCCTTAAACCTATTTCCTGAAGCAATCTCATGTCCCCTTTTTGCCCTCCTGGTTTACCTCGAGTATACTCCTACTGTCCCTATACTCCTATGGGATTCACACAAACACAGCTCTCTATACCTGCCATATACCGCCTTCATTTTCTTGACCAGGCCCACAATATCTTTCGTCAGGCAGCATTCTTTACACCTCCCAGCCTTGCCCTTAACAGGAACATACTGTCCATATACTCTCATTGTCGCAGGCCTATGGAGGCAATGGCAGATGAGGATACAGAAGCAATCATTCTCAGTAAAGAGGTAATGTTGGGAAAGATAACAGCCTAAAGGTAGATGGGTCTCCTGGCTCTGATGGAATGCATCCCAGGGACTAAAAGAGATGGTGGGGAGGTGGGGAGGGAAATAACAAACAGACCTCGTGATAATTCAATAAAATTTGTTGGATTCTGGGATGGTATTAACAGACTGGAAGCTGCAAATGTGGTGCCACTATTTTTCAAGAAGGACCAGTTAGCTTAACTTCTGTAGTGGGGAAAATGCTTGAACCTCTCAAGGAAGTAGTGGTGAGATATCTGGGTAGAAATGGTCTCACTGAGCAGACAAAGCATGGATTTATGAAAGGCAGGTCAAGTTTAACGCATTTACTGGAATTATTTGAGGATACGACGAGTGCGTTGGACAAGGTGGACTCGGTGGATGTGGTGTACCTGGATTTCCAGAAGGCATTCGATAAGTTGCCACATAAAAGGCTGCTGTATGAGGTAAAGATGCATAGCACTATGGGTAATTATCATTGATACAGGATTGGTTAACCAACAAAAAATAAAGAATGGGGATAAAGGGGTGTTTGGATTAGTGTTGGCACTACAACTGTTTGCAATTTACACAAATGTTTTGGAGTTGAGGACCAAGTGTACAGTGTCAGAGTTCACATTTGATACAAAGATGAGGTAGAGCAATGTGTGCAGAGACCACTAAGTCTGCACAGGGATACAGATCAGTTACGTGAGTGGATCAGGGTCTGGCAGATGGAGTTCAATGTTGGGAAATGTGAGGTCATCTATTTTGGTCGGACTAACAGCAAACTGGATGATGAAATGGTGAAAATGTGCACCATGCTGCTGTGCAGAGGGAGCTGGGTGTCCTTGTGCATGATTCACAGGAAGTTGGTTTGCAGGTGCAGCAGGTAATTAAGGCAGTGAAGGGAATATTGTCCTTCCTTGCTAGAGGGATGGTTATGCTGCAGCTGTACAGGGTGCTGGGGAGGCCACACCTGGAGTACTGTGTACAGGTTCGGTCTCCTTACTTCAGGAAGGATGTACTGGCACTGGAAGGAGTACAGAGGAGGGTCACTAGTTTGAGTTGGGAGTTGAGAGGGTTTGCGTATGTGGAGAGATTGAAAAAATTGGTTCTATAGTCATTGTAATTCAGAAGAATGGGAAGTTGGATAGGAAACAATAAAATTATGAAGGGAGTAGATAAGACAGAAGCAGGGAGGCTATTTCCACTGAGGGCAGGTCAAACTACAGAGCATTACCTCAAAATAAGGGGGAGCAGATTTAGGACTGAGTCCAGGAGGAGCTTCTTCAGCTAAAGGGTTGTGAATCTGTAGAATTCCCTGCCGAGTGCAGCAGTTGATGTTATCAACTTGAATACCTTTAAGGCAAAAGGTAGATTTGTGAACAGGAAAGGAATTAAGGGTTATGGTGAGAGAGCAGGAATGTGGAGCTGAGGCCATGGAAAGCTCAGCCCTGATCTTATTGAATGGCAGAGCAGGCTTGATGGGCCAGATGAAAGTTCTTGCCTTGGGCCATCAAAATTGGCCTTTGTCCAATTCAGAACCTTAACTTTTAGATCTGGTATATTATTTTCTGTAACTATTTTAAAACTAGTAGAATTATCAGAGACTCCCAACAGTGTGGAAGCAGGTCATTCGGCCCATCACATTGATACTGACCTGGAGAGCCTCCTAACCTCCCCCTGTAACATTGCATTTCCCAGGGCCAGCCAACCTGTACATCCCTGAACACTGTGGGCAATTCAGCCTGGACAATCCACCCAACCTGCACATCTTTGGACTGTGGGAGGAAACCAGAGCCCCAGGATGAAATCCATGCAGAAAACCCCAATAAGGTGATCATCCCTGAGTGATGCCTCTGTAATTGCTATAATATCCCAGTGCCATGTTCAAAACCATACCCTGAGCTCATCTGCCTTCCCTGTCAGGCCTCTTCTATTGAAGTAAATGCAGTGCAACTGCTCAGTCCGACTTCATTCTGTGCCTTGCCCTTGCCTGCCTTGACTATTTGACTTCTGAACTGTACCAGCCTCAGACATATCTCTTTCCTCACTATCTTCTTGGGTTTACACCCACTCCCTCACTGGTTTAATGTCTCCCGAGTATCACTAGCAAGTCTCCCTGCCTAGGTATTAGATATCTTCCAATTCAGTTGCAATCCATCCTTCTTATGCAGGTCAACTCTACTCCAGAGGAGATCACAATGATCCAAAAAACGTGAATCCTTTTCCCCTGCACCAGCTCCTTAGCCACTCATTGAGCACTTTCTCCTCCTCTGTAACAAGGACATTTTTCAAGATGACACCATTTATTTCCCTACATTCTATATCTCCCATGTACTTCTTCACAGTAAACACTAATGCAAAATACTTGTTTCCTATCTCGCCCATCGCCTGCAGCTCCACACAATGGCTGCCTTGCTGATCTTTGAGGGTCTCTATTTTCTCCCTAGTTAGCCTTTTGTTCCTCATGTATTTACAAAAGCCCTTTGGATTATCCTTAACCCTATTTGCCAAAGCTATCTCACGCCCCTTTTTTGCCTCCTGATTTCCCTCTTAATTATACTCCTACTGCCTTTATACTCAAAAATTTTTTGGATTGGAATAAATGCAAAATATAACATCCTGACAAAACAAACGAGGGCAGGACTGACACTCAATAAAAGTAGGGCCTTGAGTAGTGATATGGGAACAAAGAGACCGAGGGCTTCACATCTTTGAAGTGTGTGTTCCATGTGGACAGGGTGGTTAAGGAGGAGCTTAGCACAATTACCTTCATTGTTCAGACCTTTGAGTCCAGGAGTTGGGACGTTATGTTGAGGATGTACAGGGCGTTGGGGAGGCCTCTTCTGGAATACTCTGTCCATTTCAGGTTGTGCTGTTATAGGAAGGATGTTATTAAATTGGAGCAGGTTCAGAAGAGATTTACCAGCATGTTTCCATGAATGGAGGGATTGTGTTCTAAGGAGAGGCTGGATAGGCTGGGAATTTTTTTCACTGGCGTGCACGAGGTTGAGGGGTGACTTTATTAAGTGTAGATAAGGTGAATAGCCGGGGGTGGGGGGTGGGGGGTGGGGGTGGGGGGAACGAGGGGGATTCAAAACTGGGGTTCATTCATTTTGAGAAAAAATTAGAAAGATTTGAGAAAAGACATTAGGGTTTTAAAAAAAAAATTATACGTGTGAAATGAACTTCCAGAGGAAGTGGTAGCTGTGAATACAATTACAATATTTAAAAGACCTTCAGATAAGTACATAAATAGGAAATATTTGGATGGATGTGGACCAAGCAGAGGCAGGTACAATTAGGTCAGTTTGGAATTATGGTCGGCATGGACTGGTTGGACCACAGGGTCTGTTTCCTTGCTGTATAACATTAGGACTCTAATCCTCACTAACTCTAAATTCCTCCATCCTCAACTCTCCCGATCACTGTCACTTCATCCAGCCTCACAACTCTTCTTTATTTATATAATTCCTCACCAGCCACAGAACGCTCCCTATCTCATGTCCTCCAGTTTCTCAGATCTCTGCGATATGTGCCTTTCTTTAGTTCCAGCCTTGAGGATGCCCTCATTCACTCCGATTGGTTAGAGGACAAACTGGTACAACCTGGTCCTCCAGTACTGCCCTCTGCCCCCTATTGGCCTGTGCTGACATCAATCATCGGGGCCCATTGTGAGGTGAGTGGTGGGATCCTCCCTCTCTCTGCCCTGGGATGAGCTTCAGCATTCACAGTCAATGGGGCAGTATCACAGAGCACAGGGGCTGGGGCTATTCAGTCCATTTGGGATGTACCCTCTCCCTCTGGAGATGCTGCAAATCTGTTTATGAATAACTGCTGAGTCTGTTTCCAGCTGCGATTCAGACTGTTCCAGATACTCAGAACTTACTGAATAAAAAAATGTTCACATATTCACATTATTTGCCAATTACCTGAAAACAGTTACTAAAATTGTGACATTGTTAACAATTCCCCTCTCTCTGCAGATTAGATATCCTAGAAACAAATTTGCACCTGGTCAAAATCACTGCTTAACCTTCTCAGCTCCAAGGACAATTATCTGTGCTTCTACTGGCTCTCCACAAAAGAGGAACATATCTTATTTTCATTTATTAGTGTCCTAGGGATGTACAGCACAGAAACAGACTTTTGGTCCAATTTATCCATGACAACTAGGAATCCTCAACAAATGGAGCCCCATTTGCCAGCTATTGGTCCGTATCATTAGAATTCTTCCTATTCATGTACCCAATCGGATGCCTTTCAAATGTTGTAATTGTATCAGCCTCCACTACTTTATCTGGCAGCTCATTCCACACATACACCACACCCAGCATGAAAACTTTGCCCCTTAGATCCATTTTTAATCTTTGCCCTCTCAACTTTAGCCCATGTGATCTTGTTTTGAACCCACCTAACTGGGGGGAAAAGATCCTGGCTGTTCACCTTATCCATGCCCTTCATGACTTTATAAATCTCCATGAAGTCACCTCTCAGTCTTTGACTCTCCAGGGAAATTAACCCTGGCCTATTCACCCTCTCCCTGTGGCCCAAATCCTCCAACCCTAGCAAAGTCTTTGTAAATCTTGTCTGAACTCTTTCAAGATTCACAACATCCTTTCCAGAACAGGGAATTTCGAACTTAAAACATAATTCCTGAAATGGCTTAATCAATGTCCTGTCCAGCCACAATTTGATGTCCCAGCTTCTGTACTCAATGCATTGACCAATAAATATAAGCATACCAAACACCACCTTCACTAGTCTGCCTACCTGCGACTCTACTTTCAAGGAACAATGAACCTGCACTCCATGGTCTCTATGTTCAGCAACATTCCCAAGGACTTTACCATTAAGTGTACAAGTCCTGCTCTGATTTGCCTTTCCAAAATCCAACAGCTTACATTTGTCTAGATTGAGCCCAGTCTGCCATTCCTCACTCCAATGGCCCATCTGGTCAAGATACTGTTGTATTCTGAACTAACCTTCTTCATTGTCCACGACACCTCCAATTTTGGTGTCTTCTGTAAACCCACTGACCATATCTCATATATTCACATCCAACTCATTTATTTAAGGACCCAATATCTATTCCTGCAGGACAATGCTGCTCACAGGCCTCCAGTCCACAAAGAACCCTCCATCACCACCCTCTGTCTCCTACCTTCAAGCCAGTTTTGTATCCAAATGGCTAGTTCTCCCAACATTTCATGTTATCTAACCTTGCTAACGAGTCTGCTTTGTGGAACATCGTTCAGTGTCCATAAAGACAACGCCCACAGTCTGCCTTCATCAATCATCTTTGTCACATCTTCAAAAAAACTCAATCAAGTTAGAGAGAGAGAATTTCCCACACACAAAACCATGTTAACTAGCCCTAATCAATCCTCGTCTTTCCAAATACATGTAAATCCAGTCCCTCAGAATCCCTTCCAACAACTTACCTACCACTGACGTTAGGTTGACTGTTCTCTTGTTCCCTGGCCTTTCCTTACCACCTTTTTTAAATAATGGCACCCATCTTCCAGCACCTCACCTGTCAAAACAATGATATAAATACCTCAGGGAGGGGCACTGCCAACACCTTCCTAGCTTTCCACAAATTTCTGGGATAACCTGATCAGGTCCCAAGGATTTATCCATTTTGCTACTGTTTAAGACATCCAGTACTTCCTCGTCTGTAATATAGACACTTTTCAAATTATCACTATTTATTTCTCCAAACTCTCTCGAATAGAATAGCATAGTATTTCTCCCACCTCCTGTTGTTCCATAGATGGCCTTGTTGATCTTTAAGGGGTCCTATTCTCTGTCTGGTTATTATTTTATCCTTAATGTATTTGTAGAATCTCTTTGGATTCTCGTTAAACTATTTCCTAGAGATATTTCAAGTCCCCCTTTTGCTCTCCTGATTACTCTCGAGGATATTCCTGTAAAAACGTGATCCTGTACTCCCAATTCCTCCACCTCTGCCATATCTGCTCCCAGGAGAAGCAATTCCACTCCAGGACATCCCAGAAAGGTTTCCTCTTTCAAGGACCGGATTTCCCTCTTACTTGATCAACAATGCACTCCAACGCATATCCTCCACTTCCTGTACCTCCCCCTTCCCCCCACCCCTCCAACCACAATAAGAATATAATCCCCCGGTCCTCACCTGCCACCCACTAATCTCCAATAACCTCTGCTATGTCCGCTACCTACAGTCAGACCCCACCACCAGGGATATATCTCCCTCCCCAGCCCTTTCTATCTTCCGCAGAAACCATGGGATCTTTGGTGCTGATGTGCTGCCCCACGGATACCTCAGTCACTCACCCTGCCAAATGGCCCAGTGAGATTATCACTAGATGGATAACCCAGACACCCAGATAACGTTCTGGGGCCCAGGGTTTGGATCCCGTCACGGCACACAGCGGAATGAGAATTCAATAAAAATTTGGAATTAAGAATCTATTAAAGACCACGAATCAATTGTTGATTATTGCGAAAAAAAAAACCTCATCAGATTCGCTAATATCCTTCAGGGAAGGAATCTGCCATCCTTACCTGGTCTGGCCTACATGTGACTCCAGACCCACAGCAATGTAGTGGACTCTTTACTGCCCTTTGGGCTCAGCCAGTGACACCCTCATCCTGTGAATGAATAACAAAGAAGGTCAAGTCTTGTACACAACCATACTATTCTTACAGATAAGCGATCTCTTAGTAAATTTGCTTCTCAACTCCCTGCTGACTATTGGGGAAGTGGGGGGCGGTCAATAGTACCATCCCAATAAGGAGATCATCCCTTTCTTATTTCTCAGTTCCACCTGTATAACCTGCCTGGATGTACTCCCAGGAATACCCTCTTGAAGCCCAGCTGTAATGTTATCCCTAATCAAAAATACCTCTCCCCCTGCTCTGTTGCCCCCTTTCTATCTTTGCTATAGCATCTATACACTGGAACATTAAGCTGCTGGTCCTATCCATCATTAAGTCATGCCTCTGTAATTGCTATAATATCCCAGTGCGATGTTCAAAACCATACCCTGAGCTCCTCTGCCCGACCTATCGGGCCTCCTGCATTGAAATAAATGCAGTGTAACTGCTCATTCTGTGCCTTGCCCTTGTCTGCCTTGACTGTTTGACGTCTGAACTGTACCAGCGTCAGACTTAGCACTTCCCTCACTCTCTCTCTGTGTTTACCCACATTCCTTCACTGGTTTAATGCCTCCTGAATAGCACTAGCAACTGTTCCCTTCCAGTGCCAGTACAATCCATCCTTCTGATGGAGGTCAATTCTACTCCACAAGAGATTCCAATGATCCAATAATGTGAACTCTTCTATTCCTATGTCATTGATACCAATAAAAACAGCCTCCCCTCAAAATGGTTATTCTCCCCTTTAAGAATATTCTGCTTCCTCTCTGAGGTATTCTTATACAAAAATTACACATTCGAATAATAAAACTTACACTCTTCAGGTCAGCATAAAAGGATTAGATGACACACTGAAGGTTTGGGGAGACCTTTTGAGAGAAGGCGATGATTCAAAGGAGAATTTTTAAGCAGCAAATGGGATTGGTCTGGAACACAATACTCACACACACAATGCGAATATCCAGATCCTGATATACCGAGTAATTCAACCAGAGTTTAGCAGAATATTTACTGAGATCACCATCTGAACGTCCACCTGTAATACAAGTTTATAAAATCTGTCACTATCAGTTCAAGTTAGAAACTCACACCATCCCCTCCTCGTGGCCCAGGATTACTGTACATATTACCTTTGAGGACATCAGGAGTCAACTCAGAGGGAAATCTGTGGGTTTCTAGGAGATTCCAACTTGAGATCTTATGTGACTGAACACATTGGAGAAAATGATCCAAGGGTCAGTGAGTTATGGGGAACAAGAATTACTTTCTTTTCTTTCATTCCATGCTGCCGCTCTGCCTCATCAATAAGGCATGGGTGTGAAAGGCTAATGCCTAACGATGGGCAAGTTGTCTCCATCCTGACCAATGGGTAGGAAGATCCTCCCAATCACTCCAAAGCGTATCCCTAAAAAGATAGCAACTCTGCCTGCTTCCCACTGCCCAGTGCTCCCAATAAATGTTTGGAAGAATGGGAAGGGGGGATATCTCCTAGAAAAGGCATAACTGTAAAGGTCTAAGAGGATTATGAAAAGAGAGAGATGCACAGGAGAAGGGGGCAACAAGTTGCCAGATGGGGTGTAACTTGGGAAAATGGGAAGTTGCTCATTTTGGAGGAGATAATAAAAGAACAAAGTACTATTTAAATGGTGGAAACTGTAGAAAGCTGCACAACAAAGGGACCAGGGGTAATTGCTCAGGAAACACAGAAAGCTACCACACAGTTACAAGAGGGAATCAGGAAGGGGAATTGAATTTTTTTGTTTCAAAAGTTTTCAGTATTAGAGTTTGGAGTATATACCTGAGAGCACCGTGTGGCAGTGCTGGTGAGACCACCATATCTACAGTAATGAAAGCAGTTTTGGTCCCTTTAGATAAGGAAATGTGTCACTTTATTGGAGGCATTTCAGGGAAGATTCAATGAGATGATCCCTGGTTTGGAGGGATGATCTTTTAAAGAAAGGGTTAAAAGGTTGGGACTCTACTCACTGGATTTTGGAGAAAGAGAGGTGATCTCATTGAGACAGATGGGATTCTTAAGGGGTTTGACAGGATAAATACAGAGAGGATGTGTCTGAGGGTAAATACTGAGAGGGGAGTCTGAAACCAGATTCTGAGTCACGGAATCAAGGGTTCTGTTTTGGATTCAAGTTTAAGGTGACACAGACGTGGGTAAGGGGTTTCAGTAGCAATGGAGTTGGGGTGAGCAACATTTAAGAGATTGGAGTTCCCGGTGTTGTGATTGTGTGGATGTCTGATCAGAAGGTCACCTTGGGGTCAGATAGAACAGCAATATTGTGAAGAGTGTCGTTCTGCCTCAGAGTTCCCAGTGGGAGGGAGGGGCTCAGCAGAAAGGTAAAGGTAAGGCAATGGGTTTAAACGTGACAATGTTTCATTGGAGGAAATTGCAGCTAATAGAGTAGTGGGAATGTGATAAGCAGTTTGATAACTGAGTAACAGTGGAGTAATGGAGAGGGATGATGGGGAGGGAGAGCTGGGCATCGTCAGTGTACATGTGAAACCTAACACAGTGGTTTTGGATGATATCACCTCCTGGCACTATGTACGTGAGATACAGGAGAGACCAAGGATAGATCGTTGAGGGACACCAAATGCAAGGAATTCAGAAAGGAAAAGGAGAGTGGAGATGGAGCAGGATTTTCAAACAACGGTGAGGTCAAATATTAGTTTTTCACAGAATGGGAGAGAAAGACATAACCAAAAAAGACCAACAGACAGAACAAGGAACAATATCCATGAATTGGCGAAGGGGAGTGATGAGGCGGCAGCGGAGGAAAGAGAGTTGGAAAGTGAGTTTAGCGAGATTAGGGTAAAGGGTCAAGGTGAGCTCTGATAAGGCTTGACAAGAGACTGGAGAAAGATGTAGGTTTAGGACAAAAACCAGGAACACCACGTGAGGCAGTTTGGCTCAGTGGGCTAGTGGGAGGGAGAGAAGGAGCAGATCAGACTATCTCAGTCTTAGTGACAGAGAAACTCCATGTGCTCCTCACTCGTTGCTGGAGGGGAGGATGGAGGAGACAGGACGATGGACAGTGTTTTACAAAGAAACAGAACCAGGGTTTTATCCAGAATATTAAAACAAATGTCTGAAGTCCTGGTTCGAATCCCATCTTGACAGATGGTGGAATCTGAATTCAAGAAAAAAAAAAGTATTAGGAATCTCCTGATCTCCATGAAACCATTGTCATTGGCGAAAAAAAATCCTGCCAACCCGACAGCGGCCCAGCCAGCAACTCACTGTATTAATCACTGCAAAGTCTCAACACAGGAATGAAACTGGATGGACCAGTTGGCAACTAACAAGGCACCAGAAATTACAATCACAGAATCAGCCCTCTCGATGGTGCAACATCCTCCAGACTAACACATGGTTTTTGGTGCCAAAATGTGGAGAACTGTCTCAGACTAGTCAAGGAACAGCCTGACATAGTCATACTCACGGAATCATCCCTTACAAACAATGACCAGAAACCACCATCACCATCCCTAGATAGAGTGTGTGGTGCTGGAAAAGCACAACAGTCAGTCAGCATCCGAGGAGCAGGAGAATCGACGTTTCGAGACTAAGCCCTTCATCACCCTGACCTGTTGTGCTTTTCCAGCACCAGACTCTTGACTCTGATCTCCAGTCTTCACTTTCTCCTGAAATCTCTGGATATGTCCTGTCCCACCGGCAGGACAGACCAGGCAGAGGTGGTGGCACAGTGGTGTACAGACAGGGAGGATTTGCCCTGGGAGTACACAGCAATGGCTCCGGAGACCAGGAAGTCTCATGGCTCCTGCTGATTACCACGTCCCGCCCTCTCTTGGCTGATCAATCACTTCTCCTTCATGTTGAACAACATTTGGAGGAAGCACTGAGGCAATAAAATGGTGTCAAACGTACTCTAGGTACAGGATTTCAATGTCCACAATCGAGACTAGCTCTGCAACAGAATTACTGACTGAGCTGGCCAGGTCCTAAAGGATATAGCTGCTCAACTGAGTCTGCAGCGGGTGGTGAGGGAACCAACAAGTGTGTAAAACATACTTGATCTCATTGTTATGAATTGACTAGCTGCAGATACATCTGGCCATGACAGTATCGGTAAGAGCGACCATCACACATTCCTTTTGGCGACACAAGACTTGCCTTAGAGTTGAGAAAAACCTCCATTGTGTTGAGTGACACTATCACCGTTCTAATTGGGACAGACTTTGAAAAGATGTAGGATCTCAAACTGGGTATCTCTGAGGCACTGTGGGACATCAACAGCAGCAGAACTGTACTCCAGCACAATCCGTAATCTCATGGGTTTGTAAATCCTGATCTCACCCATCACAATGGACAGGAAAGGAGGGCATGCCATGAGCAGCACCAGGCAGACTTAAAACTGAAGAGCCAACCTGGTGAAATTATCAAACAGTACTACCTGCATATCAAACAGCATCAGCAGCAAGCAACAGAGCTAAGTGATCCTACATCCAATGGAACAGATCGGAGCTCTGCAGTTCTGCCGCACCCAGTTGTGAACGGTGATGGACAATTAAACAACTCACTGGAGGAAGTATCACAGATATCCCCACCCTTACTGATGGAGGGGCCTCACACATCCATGCACCAGATAAGAGAACAGCATTTGCAGCAATCTTCAGCCAGAAGTGCAAAGTGGGATGATCCATCTCAGCCTTCTCCAGTGGTTTCCAACATCACAGATGCGAGTTTTAAGCCAGTTCAATTCAGTTTGAATAACATCAAGAAACGGTTAAGTCGTGCAAAGGCTCCGGGCCCTGCAAATATTCTGGCAATAATACTGATGGCTTGTGCTCCAGAACTTGCCACCCACCAAGCCAAGTACCGCTCCAGCACTGGTATCTACCGACAATGTGGAACATTGCCCAGGGATGTTCAACACAAAACACAGGGCAATCCAACCCAGCCAATTTCCCTCTTTCAGTCTCCACACTCGATCAGCAGTAAAGTGATGGAAGATGTCATCAACAGGGCTACCAAGCAGCAGCTGCTCAGCAACAGCCAGCTGAGTGACACTCATTTTAGGCACCACCAGGGCCACTCAGCTCCACATTGCGTTACTGCCCTGATTCACAATCTGGCAACAAGCTGAACCCTAGAGGTGAGGTGAGGTGAGACAGCCCAGTCCCACTCCAAGACCACTATTTCTAGCTGATTCCACCCTTGTCTCAGCTCATATACTTTCATCCACCTTGTGTTATCTCCAGACTTCATTTTCCAAACACACTCAGGGCCAGCTTCACACATTGAACCTCCCTGTAATCGCAAGAAAGTCTAAATCTCTGCTTGTTGATTCATCAAAAGGCTCCTAATTTTAATCAACAGCATACAGCCATAGAGATGTACAGCAAGGAAACAGACCCTTCGGTCCAACCCGTCCATGCCGACCAGATACCCCAACCCAATTTAGTGTCACCTGCCAGCACCTGGCCAATATCCCTCAATTTAAAATTCTCACACTTGATTTAATTACTGGCTGTGATAATCCCTAGCTCCCTGCACCACACACACTTTGAGACCTCGATAACCTACTTTCTTCGAGACTCCCAACCATTTGTTAATTCATTACTTCACCTGTGTGGCTGTTTCTACAGTTGCTGGAGCAGCATGGTCTGAAATTCGCAGCCAAAACCTCACAGGTCTGCTTTCCACCTTTAAGACATCCCTCAAAACCTGCTTTTTGGCAATGCTTTTGGTCACCTGACCTAATATCTCCATCTCTGGCCTTATATCTAAAGTTCTCAATAGTATTTTTGTGAAATTATAAGCATGATAATAAAAATAAAAACTGTTGTTGATTTGGACATTATCTTCAAATCATCACTGTTGCTGAATGAATAATCTATAATGCCACTTACCCAACCACATTGTGGGAGCACCTTCACTACACAAACTGCAGCTGTACAAGAAAGTCAAACATCACCCTCTCCATAAACAACAGGGCTTTGGAAGGAGAAACACAGTTGATGTTTCAGGGAATGCAAAATGGATTACAGGGAATGAAAATGGTGCAGAATTTGATAGTCAGAAATAGAAGGAAAATACACTTGCTTATTGGAAAAAAATAATTCTTGACTATCAAAAACATTCAAGAAAAAAGTAATCTGATAATAGAGCAGTACATGGTCAGGGGCTGGGCCGCAGTGAAAAACTCATTAGCAAAGGGTCTATAAAAGTAATAATACAGTAGTAAACAGACCAAAACTACACCCATGGTTCGAGACTGAGGGAGCTGGATCTTGACAAAGTGGTCATGCGGGAGCCCAGAGGTGAATCAGAGCAGTCTTGGCTGCTATGATCCCAATGACTCTATACTAGAGAAAGGCTGCACATGCGCCTGGCTGCACCTTGCCCCCTACAAAGATGGCGGCAGTGCACGTGTCCAGTGAATCGTTGTCCCGAATAAAGATGGCGGCGCTCACTCAGGCCCGCAGCCGCGCTAAGGCAATTCCCCGTTTACTGTAAACACGGAACTGGGACGTTCAAATTTGTGTTTTCCGACGTGCACAATTTGTTTGTAAAACCTCTCCGCTCATAGCAACACAGTTTTTCTTCCGTTTCCCTGTTTATTTCTTTCCTTACCGTATCCTTTCTCTCCATAACTTCCCGAGCATTCATTACAGCGACTCCGCTCCGCGCGCGAGGGTGATCACATGGTTTAGTTTAGCTCCGCCCTTCATTCACTTTGATTGGTTGGAGGACCAACCTCCGGCCAGGTCATCCAGCTCCGCCCACCGTCCTTTCATTGGTCCGGTGCTGACATCAATCTCCCGGGGTCGTTTCGTTAGCTAGAGCATGCGCAGTGCGTCCTGCTTTAGCTGATATATTGGGTAATGTGATGGGAGATTCTGGATTAGTGGTGCTGGAAGAGCACAGTAGTTCAGGCAGCATTCCTGGTGAAGGGTTTTTGCCCGAAACGTCGATTTCGAAGCTACTTGGATGCTGCCTGAACTGCTGTGGTCTTCCAGCATCTGCAGTTATTGTTTTTACCGATGTGATGGGAGAGTTTACTGAAGATAAGAATTTCCTTATTGTGAGCTCTGCAGTAGATTTCCTTTATTCATGGAGGGAATTGCATTCCTACTCATGTCTGTATAGCTGTGATTGATGAATCAATGCCATCTGAACTAGAACATCTGAGATCTTTAGCACATTGTATCACGCTCTTCTTTGGAAATAAAAAAAAACATGAAATGGAGCCTCAAGGAATCGGAGTAGGCGTAGGGCATTCATTCCCTTCAGCTTGTTCCCCCATTCCATAAGATCATGGCTAGGCCAACCCAGACCTCAACACCTCTTTTATGCTTGATCTGCATAGCCCTCAACTGCTCAATATTTCAAAAATTGATCTGCCCTCTTTTAAAATAATTTGAGATAGAATCACAGATTCCCTACTATGTAGAAACAGGCCCTTCAGCCCAACAAG
Organism: Chiloscyllium punctatum; assembly: GCF_047496795.1. NCBI lineage: Eukaryota > Metazoa > Chordata > Chondrichthyes > Orectolobiformes > Hemiscylliidae > Chiloscyllium > Chiloscyllium punctatum. Next base: position 959,892 of record NC_092788.1, on the reverse strand, counting down.
CCAGAACAACCATGTTACTCCGAAGAGTAACCCAACCATTGCCCTCCCACATTTAACTTTCACAAAAGTTTGGGTGAGAAAATTCTAGCCATTCACAGAGAAAAAAATCTTTACTTTTTCTAAAATGAATGTTCCCTTATGTAATGTCCCCTGGTTTGAGACTTCACTGGTGTGGTCAACATCCACCCTGTCAAGCTCCTCAGAATCTTGTTTCCATAAGATCACCTCTGCTTATCTATTCTTTACACGTCAACCCTTTTGTCCTCGAAGCAGCTAAGTTTCTTTTTTATGGTCTCCGATGTTGGTTTATCCTTTATTAAATATGGGAGCTATCATTGTATACAGCACTGCAAGTGAGGACTCGGCAACAGCCAGTGTGGTTAACCAATCTATGCTAATATATTACCCCGATACCATGACCTCCTAAATTGTGCAATTAACTTTTATGTAGCATCTTATCATTTGCATTTTTAAAATCCAAACACAGGACATCATTGGATTGCCCTTTATCAGCCCTGCTTGTTATCTCCTCAATGAACTGTTGCAAATTTGTCAAATATAGTTTCTCTTTCACAAAACCCAGTCTACCATGTTTAATGATAAGCTTTTTTAAATGTCCTGCAATTTCTTACTTTAATATTCGACTCTGTAGGTTCTTTCAGTAGATTTGCTTAGTATGATTCCCCTCTCTTAAATCCATGCAGACTCTGTCCAATCCTGTCACTATTCAGTAAGAAACTTGATTGTACTCCAATATAGTTAGTAAATGTATCTGTATTTATTTTTAAAAATCGATTACTTATAAATGCTGGATCATGTAATAATCAATGAATTTGTGACTCTGAATTTGGGTTATAATTTTTTTTTGTTAATTCCTTTTCATACTGTGTTATGCAGACAGCACCAAGTGATCACTCTTAATTGTGAGTAACTTTGAAAATAATATATTTTAAAAATGACATCTCAAAATGCTGCCTCATTATTGTGCAAGGAGGATTTTGCATTCAATAATTTGCAGATAAAATTGAACAGCTTTTTGCTGCAATTTGCCCAGACTGAAGATTACACCAAAGTGGCAACTCTGCTCTCAAATTCTTACTTGACACTGCCCAAGGCGATACTGATGGGACCTCACTTTGCCATTCTTGTTCACCAGCTTTATTTCCAGGTTTAATCCTATAATCATTCTAGAGCTTGTAGTTTTAGACAACTTCTCTTTTCGGTACATATGTAAATATCATACTGAAATGTTGCACTGAATGGTACCAAATCTGAAATTAGTCTCTAATCTGATAGTAACATGCTCTGACCCTTCTACATATGTATTGGCATAAGTCTACGCCAGTTATTTTTCTGAAGCCTGTGATTCCTGATGAAGGGCTTATGCCCGAAACATCAACTCTCCTGCTTCTCGGATGCTGCCTGACTTGCTGTGCTTTTCCAGCATGACACTTTTCGACTCTGATATCCAGCTTCTTTGGTCGTCACTTTCTCCTTTGAGTAGATTAAACCAAGAATAATTTTTGTTGATCAAAGTGCAATAGGAACCAATTCATGAAATTCAGATATCTCACATTTACCTTAACTATGTGAAGGCTAAGACATTACTAAATTATTGTCAGTAATTGAAACCGTGCTGACAAACTTGTGCAGTATCAGTGCCTCACCTTTAGAGTGTTTCCAGATATCGCGGAACTGCAGTATTTTGTGTTGCACTCAGGTATATGTTGTTTCTTTGTGAAAGATTACAAAACTAACTTGGGTGAATGATTTCTTTCACCAATGTTGGGAGAGAAAAAATGTCAGTATTTCAAGTGCTGATAAAGTAAAATAAACTGATAATCAGTAGAAAGTGTTTAAGATGGATATGGAGCAAATGCTGGCAAATGGGACTAGATTAATTTTGGATATCTGGTCAGCATGGGCAAGTTGGACTGAAGGGTCTGATTTTGTGTTGTACAACTGTGACTTCATTCTCTCAATTATTCAAGAAGTTGAATACTTCGAGGAGGAAAAGGAGAATTTATGCAGAGAATGCACTTGAAATGATGATTGAGGTATATCAAACTCACATTATTTCATGACCTTTTCCTCTGGGTTCTTCAATGAACAAACTTGTTTTGTTATCTGAATAACTGTATCATGTGATTTGTTTCGCACAAAATATTTTGTTAGGATCTAGTGATCTATTAAGAAGTGTTCATTTTTAAAATTTAGGCAGCTTGATTATTAAGCAAGAAAAGGTTAGCGTTTTACTCCCACTGAATCATTGCTCGAAAAAAGGTAACAAGCTTTTTATCTGTTCTGGGCACTGAATATATGGAAGTCAATGCTGAAGGAAAAAATCCTCATCGGTAATGTTCCCACATATGTGGAGTAATTGCTTCTAGTCACTCTTCAGGCTTTTGAGGCTAGGAAAGAAATTAGTTGGCCAAAGTTAGCAACTTCATTTGGATGGACTATGCTCATTGGGGAAATTTGCAGGATCTGTAGAAGGAACACGTGTTTCAGAGTGTATGTAATAAACCTGACCGTTGTTATTTTTTTTCACAGAGCTTGGGACCCGACTGGAGCAGCAATGAAACTCATATTGTTTTTTAAATTTCCGAGCTTGCCAAATTATTGTTGGTAAATGCAGGTGACTTTATCAAAGCACATTTCACACTTCCCAGCTAGGATTTTGGTCCCAATTCTGCCAGTCCATCCATTCCTATGGATAACGGGTATTTTAAATGTGAGCACTCCATTTAACTAATTGAATAGAATACTTCAGTGGTTACGTCGTCTTGGATTCTTAATTTCAAATTACTCAAATGTGATTTTTTTGTCCCCCCTGAATTTGCCAAGCACTGGGAAGTTCTGGAATATTCCAAATATTTACAATAAATGCATTCACACTATTGAAGGCAACCTGGCAGATTTGAATACCATTCAGGTAGTCAACAACAATACATAAAGTTACTTATGAATTGCTTACTGGACACCAACGCAAGCCAAGTACTATTGAAACCACAGATTGTCTCCCAAGGATTCCCAAAGGTAAACAGTGCATTCCAGATATGCTCACTATCACCATCTGGGAGCAGTCTCCCAAAGTGCTCCAAGAATTTAGAAAGCACACACACTGCCCTCCAAAGCTAAATCTGCTGTCACAGGCTTCACTCGTGTTGCATACAGTGGCATTTACTGTCCAGTTCTTTAACGTGACATGATTTTACAAACAATTTGTAGAAGTGAATGGAAAGTGTGATGTTTGCTTGACCTATGTATCAGACTGAAATGAACCTTTAGCAAGATGTGGGAACTTTCCCACAAACTTTGTTTAAAAAAGCAAAGAATATGCTCTGAGATTTAAATGTTCAATCAGGTTTAATAAAAATCCTTCCAAAAAAATTGAGAGTTTGACTTCAGTTCCTTTAAAGAGACATGCTCTTGGCCTTCAATTTTGTGACATGTGATCATTCTTTGGTAAAGGTGGCTGTGTACAACACTGCACGATGTTGTGCTGAAGTGCCAAATTTGGTGGATGAGATTTATTCCTGGTGTAACTCAGCTAATTTTGAGATGGAATGTTACTTTGAGTTAAATCTTGTTTTTAAACTGAGGCGTGCTTCTGTAACTCAAGTGTGGACACCATGCTCATGTTTACAATGCACTTTTGCAGATTAGTATTTTCCAATCTGTTTTATAAATAAAGTTCAAAATAAAAAGCACAACGTCGGAGAACCGCAGGTCCAGCAGCATCTCTGAGGGGAATAAAATATTGTAAGCTCCAAGTCTCATGACCTTTTGTCCGTTCAGACGAAGAGTCAATGAATTTGAAATGTAACATGTTTTTCACTTCACCAATGCCCTCAGAACTGCTGAGTTTCTCCAGCACTTTGTTTCTGGGGTTTCGATCTCCAGCACCTGCAGTTTATTGTTTTGTTACAGATCCTATGATTTGACTTGAGGAGCGAGAGGCAGCAACTGTGATCAACGAGGATATAACTCCCCAACCATGATAAAAAACACAGTTCTTTATACTTTGCAAAACACTACTGTAAATAAGAAATGCAGTTAAGCTAAGTGCATGATGGCATACCACCTGCCTTGTCTCAAACTTGCTACTCATCTTTGAGGACTACTCTGTCGGAATTGTGTTTGCTCGCTTCCTTTGAGATCACAGTCTACAAATGTCCCAGTTCCAATTCCCGGGCCAGGCCCAGTTACCACATTGCAGTGGGGTGGAGAGCTTTGTGTCAGCCTGAGGTTTTTGTTAAGAGCAACATTGCAGGTTGAAGTCGACTGTTTTGACTAATATTGCGTCATCAAACTTGGAAGAAATCCTTCCGAATGTATTGATTAACTGGACTGAGCCTGTTTACATGCAGTCCTGTTAGTAGTGCTGTAATATTCTAAAGTTAAGAATCACACAACACCAGGTTATAGTCCACCAGGTTTATTTGGAAGCACACTAGCTTTTGGAGCACCGCTCCTTCATCAGGTGATTGTGGAGGGCACAATTCTAAGGTACAGAATTTATAGCAACAATTTACAGTGTGATGTAGCTGAAATTATCCATTGAAAAATACCTTGATTGTCTGTTGAGTCTTTCATCTGTTTGAATACCATGATAGTTTCATTTCTTTCATGTGTAAATCACAAAACCTGCTTTTAAAAGTTGCATTCCTGACAGTGGCCCACCAAATCACTCATTGTATTAATCACTGCACAGTCTCAAGAAAGAAATGAAACTGGATGGACCACATTACATCTACCAATGCACTGGAAAATACAACCACACAATCAGCCCTCTTGACCCTGCAACTTCTGCCTCACTGTGGGCCAACAGCAGTAGCAGAACTGTACTCCAGCCCAATCTGAAATCTCATGGCCTGGTATATCCCCCACTCAACCATTAACATCAAGCCAGGGGAATCAACCCGAGTTCAATGGAGAGTTCCCCAGGGCATGCCAGGAGCAATACCAGGCATACCTAAAAATGTGCCAACCTGGTGAAGCTACCCAACCTGCATGCCAAACAGTGCAAGCAACTCCAAATAGAACTATGTGATCCAACAATCAATGGATCAGATCTGAGCTCTGCAGTTCTGCCACACCTAGTCAGGAATGGTGATGGACAATTAAACTCACTGCAGGAAGCATCACAGATATCCCCACCCTTACTGATGGAGGGTCTCACACATCCATGCAACAGACAAGGCAACAGCATTTGCAGCAATCTTCAGCCAGCAATGCCAAGTGGATGAGCCTTCTACATTGGTCCCTGACATCATAGATGTGAATCAAATTGGTTGAAAACTTATTTCAAATCAGATCAAGAAATGGAGAAGTAGTGTAAAGGCTGTCAGCCCTACCAACATTGTGGCAATACTGATGGTTGTGTTCCAGAAATTGCTGCCCACCAAGACAAGTACTGTTCCAGCACTGGCACCTACTGACATTGTGGAACATTTCCTAGGGATGTCCAACACAAAAACGAAGGACAGAGCCAACCCAGCCAATTCCCCTCCATCAGTCGACACTCGCTCAGCAGTGAAGTGATAGAAGGTGTCATCAACAGTGCTGTCACGCAGCTGCTCAGCAATAACCTTCTGTGAAACCCAGTTTGGGTTCTGCCAGGGCCACTCAGTTCCTGAGCTTGTTACAGACTTGATTCACAAACTGACAAACAGCTAAATTCCAGAGGTGAGGTGAGGGTGACAGCCCAGTCCCACTCCAAGACCACTATTTCGACTTCAGTGATATCAACTGACCTCACCACAGTCTCAACTCATTTACTGAAACTCTCATTCATTTTGTTAACTCTAGATTTCATGACCTAAACCCACTCCTGGCCAACATCCCACAATCCCCCTCCTTATAATCTCCAGAATATTGAAAGCTCTACCGCCCAAGTGTTCACTTGTACCAGAACTTGCTGATCCATCAAAAGGCTCCCATTTATAAGCAACAGCAATTTACTTTCACACCCTTGACTTAATTCCTGGCTGCAATCATTCCTATCTTCCTGCACCACACACCCTTTCACATCTCAATAACTCATTTTAGTTTAGACTCCCAATGATGTGTTTATTTTTGAGTTCAGCTGTGTGACTGTTTCTATAGATTTCAATGGAGAGTTCCCCAGGGCATGCCAGGAGCAATACCAGGCATACCTAAAAATGTGCCAACCTGGTGAAGCTACCCAACCTGCATGCCAAACAGTGCAAGCAACTCCAAATAGAACTATGTGATCCAACAATCAATGGATCAGATCTGAGCTCTGCAGTTCTGCCACACCTAGTCAGGAATGGTGATGGACAATTAAACTCACTTCAAGGCAACACGGTCTGGAATTCCCACCCTCTAAGATCTGCTTTCTTCCTTTAAGTCATTCCTGAAAAATTGCTTATTTCACAAAGGTTTGGTCACCGGACGTAATATTCTCCATCTGTGGCCTTATGTCAAAAGTTCTAAATTTTATTGTGAAATTAAAAATGTGTTGATTTGTACAGATATCTTCTACTCTTCACTATCTCTGAGTCAGCAATCTGTAATGTCTCCTACCCAACCACGTTGTGGGAGCACCTTCACCATACCAACTGCAGCAGTACAAGGAAATCAAACATCACCTTCTCAACAGGTAACAGAGCTTTGGCCTTGATCACTGGTATCTGTGGAAGGAGAAATACACATGATGTTTCAGGGATTGCAATATGATTTATCGGGAATGAAAATGGTGCAGAATTTGACTGTCAGAAATGGAAGGAAAATCCACTCACTTATTGGGAAAAAAGAACTCTTGACTGTCAAAGATATTGTGGAAAAAATAACCTGATAATGGGGCATATGGTCAGGAGCCGGGCAGCAGTGGACAATTCATTTACAAAGAGGTCTGTGAACATAATAGTAAAATACTACACAGAACAAAAATACACACGAGAGACTGAGAAAGCTAGATAACAAACAAGTGGACATCAAGGAGCCCAGAGGTGAATCAGAGCAACGTTCACTTTTATGGTCCCACAGTTCGAGATGTCTAGCACAGAAACAGACTCTTCGGTCCAACCCATCTATGCCAACCAGATATTCTAACCTAATCTATTCCCATTTGCCAGCACTTGTCCAACATCCGTCTGAACCCTTCCTATTCAAATGCCTTTGAAATGTTACAATTTTAGTTGCCCTTTAGGCTCCTTTTGAATCCCCCCCCCCCACCTCCCACCCTAAACCTATATCCTCTAGTTCTGGGCTCCACCAACCCTTGTCTATTTATGCTATCCATGTCCCTCACGATTTTATAAGCCTCTATAACATCACACCTCAGCCTATGACACTCCAGGGAAAATTACCCCAGCCTATTATGCCTCTCTTTACAACTCAAATCCTCCAACACTGGCAACATCCTTGAAAATCAATTCTCAAACCTTTCAAGTTTCAGTACCTCCTTCTGATAGGAGGGAGACCAGAACTGCACATAATATTTCAAAAGTGACCTAACCAATGTCCTGTCCAGCTCCTTTACTCAATGCTCTGACCAATAAAGGAGCGTTGCTCCGAAAGCTAGTGTGCTTCCAATTAAACCTGTTGGACTATAACCTGGTGTTGTGTGATTTTTAACTCTGATCAATAAAGGGAAGCATACGAAATGCCTTTTTCACTGTCCTATCGACCTGCAACTCTACTTTCAAGGAACTATGAACCTGCATTCCAATGTCTCCTTGTTCAGCAAGACTCTCCAAGATCTTACAATTCAGTGTGTGAGTCCTGCTCTGATTTGCTTTTCTAAAGTGCAGCACCTCACATTTATCTAAATTAAACCCTATCTGCCACTCCCCAGCACATTGTCCCATCTGATCAATATTCCATTGTACCCTGAGACAACCTTTATCACTGTCCACAATACCTCCAATTTTGGTGTTACCTACAAACTTACCATCTGTACCACCTCTCTTCACATCGAAATCATTTAAAATGAATGACAAAACAAATCCAGAGAAAAAAAAAATCCATTTCTCTGTGTGTGAATATGCTCTGTGTAAATCCTTTCCTTTGTCTCTCTACCAGAGAAGGCTGCACATGCCTCCCACTGAACTTTGCCCCCTACAAAGCTGGCGGCTGCACGTGTCCAGTGAATCATTGCCCCGAATAAAATGGTGGTGCTTACTCGAGTCAATCGCTGGATGAGGCATTTTCCCGTTTACTGCAAAAACGGGACTAAGTTTCAAATTTGTATTTTCGGATGTCTATAAACCCTCTCAAACCTATACCAACACCATTTCCCTCCCGCTTCCTGCTGTTTATTTCTATCCTCACCAACAGCTCTCCTTTCGCACATTCTGAAACGACTGTGAGGATGATCACGTGGAATAGTCTAGTCCCGCCCCTCATTCACCCTGATTGGTCGGAGGACCAACTGCCTCGCCCGGTCCTCCAGCTCGGTAACTGCCTTTCCATTGGTCCGCCGCTGACATCAATCACCCGGGGCCTATTGTTGGCTGGAGCATGCGGATTGCTTCGTGGCATGTTGCTGTTCATGAGTTACAAGAGTTAAAAATGACATCATCTCAAAACCACCTGATGAAGAAACAGCAAACCTAGTGCTTCCAAATAATCCTGTTGACCAATAATCTGGTGTTCTGTGAATTTTACTTTTGTCCATCCCAATCCAACACCAACACCTCCAAGTCACGAATGAGGGAGGGATGTATAACAGAAGAACTAGGAACAGGAGAAGGCCGTCCTGCCCTTCGAGCCTGCTCTGCCATTCAATAAGATCATGGCTGATCATTTCGTGGACACAACCATTTACCCACGTTCTCACTGTGTCCATTAATTAATTACATTTTTAAAAATCTAACCTAGCTTTAAAAACATTTTCTGAACTAGCATCAACTACTTCCCTGGGCAATGAATTCCATAGAAGTCAAGGAGTTCCTTCTCAATTCAGTCTGAAATTTGCTGCCTCTAGTCTTGTGGTGATGCCCTCTTGTCCTAGCTTCACCTGCCAGTGGAAACACCTTCTCTACTTCTATTTTGTCCATTCCATTCATTATTTTATCTGTTTCCATTCTTCTGATTTCCAATGAATATAATCCCAATCTACTCAGTCTCTGTTAAGACAACCCCCTCAACTCTGGAATCAACCTAGTTAACCTCCTCTGTACCTCCTCTCGTGCCAGTACATCCTTTCTCAACTAAGGTGATAAAAACTACATGCAGTACTCCAGGTGTGGCCTCGCCAACACCCAAATACAGCTGGAACGTTACGTCTGCTTTTAAACACAATCCCTTCAGCAATGAAGAACAAAATTCCATTTGCTTTCTGAACTGATTGTTGTACCTGGTGACCAACCTTCATGCAGAAGGATGCTCAGGTCACTCTGCAGAGCAAATTATGCAACTTTTTAACATTCAAGTTTTTTTTTAAATGTTAGTACAACCAAAGAGTATAAACTTGATATTTACAAACATTCTATTTCATTTGACAGCCCATTGCCCACTCACTCAATGTATCTCTGTTCCTCTGCAAAGTTTCCCAGTCCTCCGCTCACTTTGTTCCGCTAATCATCTTAGTGTCACATGCAAACTTTGACATCCTACATTTGGTTCCAACTCCAAATCATCTGTATTAATTGTAAATAATTGCAGTCCCAGTACCGATGCCGGAGGCACACTACTTATCAATGATTGCCAGCCAGAATAATACTTATTTATCCCCACACTTTGCTTCCTATTAGTCAACCAATCTTCTACCCATTACACCATGCACCCTTATATTATGCAACAGCCTATTGCACAGCATCTTGTTGATGGTCTTTTGGAAATCCAGGTACACCACATCCACTGGATCCCCACTGTCCACCTTTCTTGAAATGTCTTCATAGAATTCCAAAAGATTGGTCAAACATGACCTGCCCTTCATGAACCCATGCTGTGTCTGTACAATGGGACAATTTCTATTGAGATTCCCTGCTATTTCTTCCTTGATAATAGACCCAAGCATCTTTCCCACTACAGAGAATAAACTAACTGGTATATGATTCCCCACTTTTTGTCCACCTCCTTTTTCAAACAGTGGCATCACCTTTGCTGTTTTCCAATCTGCTGGGACTGGCACAGATTCCAGTGAATTTTGGAAAATTACTGCCAGTGCATTTGCTATTTTTCCTGGCATCTCTTTTAGTACCCTGGGAGGCATTCCATCAGGGTCAGGAGACTTTTCTATCATTAGCTCAATTACCTCCAAACAGTCTAAAACTAGCTGTTCCGTAATAATGATAGTTTCCAAATCCTCACCTACTATTGTCTCTTTGCTAGCTACTGGAAAGATATTAGTATCCTCCACTGTGATTTCCCATAACTAAATGCTTCTACTTATTTTCCAAAGGACCAACATTTACTTTAGCCATTCTTTTCTTGTTATATATATTTATACAAACTTTTGCTCTCTGTCTTTATAGTCTGTGCTAGTTTATTTTTCTCATGTTCTATATTACTTTTCTTTATAGCTCTTTTGTGGCTTTCGGTTGACCTTTAACGTTTTCCCAGTTCTAGTTTCATGCTGTTTTTGGCCACTTTGTACACCTTCTCTTTCAATTTGATTTTCCAGAATAGCAACCCAATTCTCCAAGCATTTCACATACTCTTTCATCTTGCAACGGCACTCTCGAGCTGTTTCCCTGTTTTTCATGAGGCAGATCTCACCTTTACGAGTGGTTTCTTCAGCATTCTGGGGCTGGCTTTGCAGGACTGGGGAAGATGCCATAACCATTCCCTGGTCAGCAGTGGAGTTAGGAGTTGTATGAATCTGATAGGTTTGGACATCTCCAGCAGCACCTTGTACAACCACTTGGCTGCCCGGCACAAAGATTTGCAGTCCATCAGGGCTCTGTGCATACTGTATAATGGCTGCTCCAACCTTGGCTGTAGCTACGTTGGTCATTGTTAGTGTCTGGAGCCCTTGCACTTCATCTGTACCATTGTTGCCCAGCTGAATTGCTCCCCCCTGTGTAATAGCAATGTATTGTCCGCTGCTAGTCTGATAGATCGGTGTCTGCATCGTCGTTGTAGTAATGGTTGAGACAGTCTCTGCTTCTGATTTCTCCTCATCGATTTCTTGGCACACTGGGGGATCAGAAGAAAGTTCATTCAGGATTTTCTTGTATGAAGGCCATCTCGATAGAATTTCTCTACATTTCTGAGAGTTAGTCATTCTATCCACAGATTCCTGGGAGTCCTTATTTTCAAGTATAGTAGAAATCTGAATAGTCTGAACTTGAAGGGACTGCGTGACTGAGGAATGAGCTGCTTGGACCTGAACAGTCTTCCCATTCGGCAATTGCACTAAAGTTACTGCTGGACATGTTGTTGATTGGATCCCAGGCATGGTTACCTGCATGGTCACATTATATATTAATGATCAGGATGAAGGGACTGGGGGTATTCCAATGAAGCTTGCTGATCATACGAAGCTAGGTGGACAGGCAAGTAGTACTGAGGAAGTAGGGTGGCTGCAGAAGGATCTAGACAGTTTGGGAGAGTGGTCCAGGAAATGGCTGATGGAATTCAATGTGAGCAAACACGAGGTCTTGCACTTTGGAAAAATGAATACAAGCATGGACTACTTTCTAAACGGTGAGAAAATTCATAAAGCCAAAGTACAAAGGGATCTGGGAGTGCTAGTCGAGGATTCTGTAAAGGTAAACATGCAGGTTGAGTCCGTGATTAAGAAAGCGAATGTGATGTTGTCACTTATCTCAAGAGGGTTGGAATATAAAAGCAGAGATGTGCTACTGAGACTTAAAAAAGCTCTGGTTAGGCCCCATTTGGAGTACTGTGTCCAGTTTTGATCCCCACACCTCAGGAAGGGCATACTGGCACTGGAGTGTGTCCAGCGGAGATTCACACGGATGATCCCTGGAATGGTAGGTCTAACATATGAGGATTGGCTGAGGATCCTTGGATTGTATTCATTGGAGTTTAGAAGGTTAAGGGAGATCTAATAGAAACTTACAAGATAATACATGGCTTGGAAAGAGTGAACTCTAAGAAATTGTTTCCATTAGGTGAGGAGACTAGGACCAGTGGGCACAGCCTTAGAATTAGAGGGGATCAATTCAGAACAGAAATGCGGAAACATTTCTTCAGCCAGAGAGTGGGGCCTGTGGAATTCATTGCCACGGAGTGCAGTGGAGTCTGGGACGCTAAATGTCTTCAAGGCAGAGATTGATAAATTCTTGATGTGACAAGGAATTTTGGGCTACGGGGAGAATGCGGGTAAGTGAAGTTCAAATGCCCATCAGCTATGATTAAATGGCAGAGTGGACTCAATGGGCTGAATGGCCTTACTTCTACTGCCTATGTATTGTGGTCTTATGGTCTAAATTGATCACTTTCCTCAGATACCCATTGCTGAGTATGCCTTTTCATACAGTCCTTCCTTTTCACTGGAATAGACCTTTGTAAAATGTCTTTGAAAATCTTCCACTGCTCATCAACTTCCTACCATAAAATTTTTGTTTCCGGTCTACTTTATCCAGATTCTCTCTCATTCTATTTTAGTTCCCAGTGTTCAAGCACAGGACCCAGTTATTAGATTGTATCTTCACACTCTCCATATGTATTCTAATTCAACCATACGGTGATCGCTTCTTCCCAGGGGATCCCTAACTCTGAAGTCATTAATTATTCCTGCCTCATTGCACAGGGCCAGATCTTGGATAGCTTACTCCGTTGTCAGTTCCATTTCATACTGTTCAAGAAAACTATCATGGATACACTTAATGAACACCTCAAGGCTACCTTGAAAAAGCTGGTTTGACCAATCTACATGTAGATTAAAATCACCCAGGATAACAGCTGTACCATTTTTAGAGGCATTAATTATTTATTTGTTTATTGGCCATCCCAATGTGATGTTATTATTTGGTGGCCTATACACTACGCCTATCAGTGACTTTCTTGTTAGAATTTTTACTGCAGCATTCCTGTTTCTCCTAATATATGGCAAGAACAACAACCACTTGTATTGTATGGAACTTTCACAATGGCACATCTCCTAAGATGCAATGAGGCAGGAATAATTAATGACTTCAGAGTTAGGGATCCCCTGGGAAGAAGCGATCACTGTATGGTTGAATTAGAATACATATGGATGATCAAAACATTGATTAAAGAGAATGATTTTAAAGTACATCTTAAAAGGAGGATAGAGAAGGTTAGGGAGGGTATTCCACAGACTTCTGCCCTTGACAGCTCCAACTGTGGAGTGATGCAGGTGGAGTGGGTTGGAAAGGGAATGTGCAAAAGGAAAATGGAAGAGCGCAAGCAGTGCATAAAGTTTTAAGGACAGAGGAGGTTCCAAACTCAGTCTGTCTGTCATAGAGAGTACGGCTGCCTCAAGGATTTTGAAGTACTGTCACAGATTTATGCATGTCATGACTATAGTGCTAAAAGAGATTTCTGCTGTCTTAAACATAGTGACGGATCTTATATTGTGGGCTTATGAAACATCACTGATCTCTACCAAACATGTCCGAGGTAGAGTCAGGGCAATAATAAGATGCTGCAACAGGAGGGGAACAGGTAACTCCATACAAAACCCTACTCCTTCTCACTTATTTTCACCTCCAAAACTGAGGGATTTCCAGAAAAGCACCTTTATATCCCACCAAAACATTTTACCCCACAATCGTGGTATATGGCTGTGCACAAGGAAGAGTGGAACACACCATGTTGGGACCCTGAAACACTTGGTAAAGACTAAAATCATGTGAGTATTGAGATTGTATTGTATGCGTTTTCTATTGTTTTTACTCGGTTCCTGACTTCCCTTGTTTTCCCTCATGAACCTGTTCAAAGTTGTTTTTACATTCACCTACATCACCTGTGAATTGAACGCCCGCCTCTCGGTCGAGGATTTGGGATATTTTCACCGCATCACAAGCCATCGACTCCGACTTCCCTTGTCCCTAAATGTTTCTGTTGCTTAGCTGCTGAGTCGCGCCTCAATCAACACTGCAATTGGGAGGAAGGGGCGGAACTACAGGACAGAGCAGCGTCCGGACCTCCAACCAGAGTGAGTGAGGAGCGGGGCCAATGCATTCTCGGGAGTGAACGCTTCAGGATTGGTCAGAAAGTAAACTGTTTTGCAGGTGTTCAAAGTTTGGGAGAAGATTTGTAGCTCGGGTGCTCGTTGTTATGGTTCTGTTCGCTGAGCTGGGAATTTGTCTTGCAAACGTTTCATTCCCTGTCTAGGTGACATCCTCAGTGCTTGGGAGCCTCCTGTGAAGCGCTTCTGTGATGTTTCCTCTGGCATTTATAGTGGCCTGTCTCTGCCGCTTCCGGTTGTCAGTTCCAGCTGTCCGCTGGAGTGACCAGTATATTGGGTCCAGGTCGATGTGTTTGTTGATAGAGTCTGTGGATGAGTGCCATGCCTCTAGGAATTCCCTGGCTGTTCTCTGTTTGGCTTGTCCTATAATAGCAGTGTTGTCCCAGTCGAACTCATGTTGCTTGTCGTCTGCGTGTGTGGCTACTAAGGATAGCTGGTCGTGTTGTTTCGTGCCTAGTCGGTGTTCATGGATACGGATCACAACATAGTGGAGCACGAAACTCCTCATAAAACAATGTGAGATTTTAAAGAAATCGTTAAGATGTAAATCTGACAATATACATATTTCCAATCGATTTACATAACTCGAGTAGCAAACTTATTTTCAAACTCCCGGAACGATTGGTAATTTACATATCTGACCGGTATGGTTAAAATGGACGAAAAAATCTATATGCATATTAACCATCTCAATGGTTGTAATTCGACAGAGCCATTATTAATGTCTAATATTTCGCCCATAATTCTGTGCAGTTATGACCATTCTCTATAAACTCATTGATAACCTCCGACGCACGCGTAGTTTGGTTTGTATGCAGAGCATGCGCAGTGTCTCATTAACCAGGACACAGCGAGTCATGGAGCAGCTTTCTCCGGATGCGACGACGATCGGCTTCAGAGAGCGGCGTGTGGGAGATTCACTGGGAGAAAGACTTCATAAGACGCGGATATAGGTGAAAAAACCCGAAAAAGACTATCCAGGCTCGGATAAGGAGATGGTGGTCTCCGTCGGGAAAGCGGCCCAGGGCCACGGCCGCCATTTGTTTGAGGGAAGAGGGAGCGAAGGCCTCAGAGCCGCCATCTTGAGAAGGTCAATGAGCAGGAGGGCGGGGCTATCGGGGTCGAGGACAATCGGAGGAAAGACCCACCTGAGATCACTTCACTCAAGACATGAATGCACACGGTGGATTTTTCTTAACATCAGCAATTGTTTAATACTTATTCACAGGTTTTTAATTAAATCTTTTTTGAAGTATTTAATTCATATCAATCATTTGCAATGGTGGGATTTGAACCTGTGTCAGCGCACATTTGCTGATTTTCTGGATAAATTGTCTCACAATAATGCCCCTCGGCTATCTCTTCGCCTGCTCACATTCTGCGCATTCGAGTGCAACATAAATCAAAACCCTTTCTTCCTGCACAATTGTTTGATCTTGCACTCTGGTGATATCACTTCGTATCTCTCCATGTGGTATCCCTCATTGTGTGGGTCTAATCGCTGCCTCTGTCAATGTCCCTCGCTCTTGCAGCTTCTCCAGATCCTGAGCAAACAGAATTCTCCACTCCAGATAGACGATGGAGACTGGGATGTTCCAGATTTCTGTTGGACTCAGTGCCATTTGACATGTGTAGCCCTCACTGCATCAGTCTAATTTCCCATTCTGTCTATCTGTCTGTAGGTACTTAGGAAGGTCCTGATCTAATAGACTTCCCAGCTGCTGGATGTCTCATCCATCCCTCATTGAAGGTGGTTTGTCAGCCAGAGAGACACAGGGCAGGGAGATCTGGAGCCTTCAATAAATCCTGCAGTGAGGTAAGATCACTCTCAGTGCACAGAGCAGAGAGCAATGAGAGGATTCCAAACATCAGCTAACAGGACATGTCAAGCTATAGTGCTGGAGGGGAGCACAGTACAGACACACCCCAGGTTCAGTCACCGCCTTTACTGCAAGTTTTCTTGTACTAAGACAACATCGGGAGTGTCACAGTTATCAATCCAAGCCTGTGCTGTCTTAATGAGCATCAATACAAAAGCGGAGAAAGCAGACCTTCCACAAGAGGGTGGGAATGTTCCGTTCTGTGTTCCCCCTCCCGCTTGTCTTGTGGATCAGTGTCTTCAATCATTCTAACGCCAAAAACAGTTCCTATCTCTGTTCTTTCCTCCCCTCTTACCAATCACTTCACACATTTGAAACCTGCTCCCATCCAGACGACCATCCATATCTCTCTAACTTACTTCAGTCTCGACAACATGCCTTGTCACGATAGTCCACTCCCCCAATAACCCAAGACTTAGGGTCTGTTTCTGTGCTGCATGACTCTCTGGCTGAAGTCATCAATGCTGACCAGGTTTCCTGAACTGAGTGTGTTGCATTTCCCTGCATTTGGACCATGGCCCTTCAAACCTTCTCCCCTCCATGTTCCTGCCCAAATGTCTTTTCCATGTTGTAATTGTTCTTGTTTCTCCCATGTGCCCCTGGCAGTCCATTCCCTATATGAACCGTCCTCTGTGGAAAATGTTGCCCCTCAGCTCCCGAAGTCAATCTTTGCTCTCGGTCACTCCTCATGCCTTACCCATTCTGCCGGGGGTACACAACCCCTCCCCGGTACAGATTTCCCTCAGGCTTACCTATCCCGCTGTGGGAAACAATACCGCTCCAGTACTGAATCTTTCGGGCCTTATCCATCCTGAAGTGGGACACAACACCTCCCTGGTACAGACTCCCCTTGGGACATACCCATCCTGCTGTGGGACACAACCCCTCCCTGGTGCAGACTGCCCTTTAGGCCTTAACCATCCTGAAGTGGGACACAATCCCTCACCGGTACAGATGGCCCTCGGGCCTTGCCCATTCTGCTGTGGGACTGAACTCCTCCCTGGTAAAGTCTAATCTTGAGCCTTGCCCACCCTGCAGTTGGACACAACCCCACTTGGGTACAGTTTTCCCTCTGGCCTTACCCATCCTGCTGTGGAACACATTCCATCCCCAATACAGACTGTCCTCAGGCCTTGCCCATCTTGCTGTGGGACCGAACTCCTCCACGGTACAGTCTATTCTTGAGCCTTACCCATCCTACTTTGGGATGCATACTCTCCCCGGTACAGATTACCCTCTGGCCTGAACCATCCTGCAGTGGGACATGACCCATCCCCGATACAGACTCCTCTCGGGCCTTCCACATCCTGCTGTGGGACACAACCCTCCCAGGAACAGACTCCCCTCTGGCCTAACCCATCTTGCTGTGGGACACATCCCCTCCCCAGTACAGAGTCCCCTTGGGCCTTACCCATCCTGCTGTGGGACACAACCCCTCCCCAGTACAGAGTCCTCTCGGGCATTACCCATCCTGCTGTGGGACAGGTTGACAATTTTATTGAATAGAATCCCTCCAGTGTGGAAACAGGCCCTTGGTCCAGCAAGTCCACACTGACCCAAATACTTAGAAACAGTGATCGCTGAATTGGTTAAAAACTCTGCAGTTACATTGGGCAGTTTAAAAGTTTCGCTGTATTGGTAATATATTCCTTTTCTTCAAACAGGTAACATTTTTATTAAAGCAGCAGATGTTCATTGCGAGAGTGTCTCTGTTAAACTAAAATCTGTTCTGTTCTCTGTGTAACAGGCTGTTATTGTGTGCGATGGACTGTCACTAACAGTGTAATTGACCCATGAGTCCTTGATCAGGTTTCCTTTGTCTGTAAATCTAGTGATCAGTGAACTATGCATCTGCTCTTCTTAGCGAAAACAAAGAATCATTTCTCAATGAAAAAACAGCACATCACAAGGCTACTTCATGAATTTTTGGCACACACCACCGACCAGTGTATCTTTTAAGTCTTTTTTTCTGAAGAATTCTGAACTCGATCTGTAACTCTGACAGTATCTGTATTGCTTGTCAGTTGGTGGAGAATTCCGCCTCTTTGTTCTGAGCAGTTGTGATGCAGGCGGTGGCTTCATTCTGTCTCTGCCAAGCTTGTTTTCTCCTTCTGCTGTGATTCTGGGAGAATCCTTTCTGCAGGTTAGAATATTCAATAAGTGAACATTGAATGATTTTGACTCTAACAGAGTAATGGCCTTGTTTTCATCTAATTATTCACTTTCCATTTCCTGGTTGTGTTGAATGTTACAGAAACAGGCTCTGAGCAATGTTTCCATTCACTTGTGTTGGAGTCACTGACAGCCACATGGTCAGTCAGTTTCAGGCTGATGGATCAGTTTCTCTGTCCTATTAGATGTTGGTCACTTGCTCAGTTTCCGATGGCTCACCTCAGTGTCAGTCCATCAGCTGCTGAAACTCTCCATCCAGCATTTGTTCCCTCTCACCATGACTACTCCAATACAGTCCCAGCTTGTCTCCCACATTCACCTCCACACACTCATGATCACCTCAGATTCTCCTGTCTGTGTCCTTACAGCGAGTCACGTAGGTCATCCACCTCCATTTCACACTGCTCTACATTACATTACATTACAAATGTAATTTCAGAATTCCATTCATTGCATTTAAATACACCCCTGATCTTGTCCTGTCCAAACATCCAGGTTCCATCAGGTAGGTGGGTGCCCGCGTGGTTGGGTTGGAGCAACAGCAGGACACGCTGAGGATCGTACAGGGGGCAAAGATGGGGTAGGATGCAGAATGTTTAAGGAGCGAGCGCTGGTGTATTGTTGGGGATAGCTTCTCAGGGGAGTAGCACAGCGGTAGCCAGGTCTATAACACCACGACTCAATGGCCTGAGTTATCGGGAGAGGTTGGACAGGCTGGGACATTTTTCTTCAGAGCATAGGAGACATAAGGGAGATCTTATAGAAATGTATATGATCATGAGAGGCATGGATAGGGTGAATGCATTCAGTCTTTTTCCCAGGTTTGAAGAATTGAGGACTAGAGGGCATCAGTTTACGGTTAGAGGGGAAAGAAGAAAAGGGAACGTTAGCAGCAACTTTCTTACACAGATGCTAATTCTCATACGGAATGAGCTGTCAGTGGAAGTGGCTGAGGCAGGTACATTAACAACATTTAAAAGGCATTTGGACAAATACATGGATAGGAAAGGATTAGAAGGATACGGGGTATGTGCAGGGAAATGGGGTTGCCATGGATGGACATTATGGTTGCCAGGGATCAGTCTGGCCCCTAGGGCCTCTCCCTGTGCTGTCGGGCTCTATGACTCTATAACTGACTCTGCTGTAGAACAAGGTCGGGCAAAATCCAAGAGAGCAAAAATAGGAGGAGAACCACTAGTTGGGTGTATAGACAGGTGTTACTGTGGCTGCGTCCGAGACTCCAGGATGGAATGTTGTATCCCTGGTGCCTGGGTCAAGGATATCTCTGAGCATTTGCTTGAAATTCTGAACTGGGAGAATGGGAGGCCAGAGGTCATGGTGCACATTGCTAACAATGACACGGGTAGAAAGAGAGACGAGATCCTGAGGAGTAAGCACAGGAAGTAGGGTGACTGAAAAGCAGGACCTTGAGGGTAGTAATCACTGCGTTACCACCAGTACCATGTGCTTGTGAGACAAGGAATTGAAAGATAGCAGAGATGAATGAATGGCTGAAGAGCTGGTACAGGGGGAGAATTTCAGGATCTTGAATCATTGGGATCTCTTCTGGAGCAGGGGTGACCTGAACAAGAGGGGAACTGATATCCTCACAAGGAGGGTTGCTCCTGCTACAAGGGAAGGGTTTAGCCGAGAATGGCAACGTACTGGGAATCACATCAGCAGGGCAGCAGGTGGGGGGAAGGAAGGTCAAAAGATGTAAACGAGTCAATCAGAAAGGAAATACAGAGAAATGAACACCATAGTACGAATGGGCTGATTGTGTTAATTTCAACATAAGGCGCAACATAACTAAGGTAGATAAGCTCAGATCCGATATTGTGGGCATTCCAGAGATTTGGTTCGGAGAAGGACAGGACTGGCTGCTCAAGATTCCAGGGTTTCATTCTTTCAGACGAGATGGAAAGGAGGGTAAAAGAGGTGGAGGAGTTGCATTACCAATCGGGTGAATGTTACGTCTGCACTCAGGACATACTGGAGGGGCTCGTCCACTGAGGCAACATGGATAAGAAGGAGGCAGTTGATGGGATTATACTATAGGACCCTCAATCTGCCAACGATACCTTGAGATACAAATATCTTGGCAGATTATGGAAAGAGGCAATAACAACAGAGTTCTCAAAATGACTTTATCTTCCCCACCATTTGCTGGCAGTACTTTAGAGCAAGAGGCTGAGACGGTGCAGAGTTTATTAAGTGTAACCAAGAGGGTTTTTTGAAATAGGAATGTAAAGGAGGGGGAGGGGCCATAGTGAACCTTATATTGCTGAAAGAGCCTGGCCAGGTGACTGACCTTTCAGTGGGAGACCATTTTGGAAACAGTGATCACAACTTAAGTTTTTTTTTAAGGCAGCTACGAGTAAATGGGATGTTTCTAAATTGTGGGATTGAAAATGATGTCAGTATTAGGAAGGAGCTAGGCAGTGTTAATTGGGAGGAGCTGTCATCAGACAATGCCACATTGGGCACATGGGAGTTAGATAAAGGCTTGCTGATCGGAGTTCATGACCAGCATGTTCCAGTAAGGAGGAGGGATAAGGCTGGCAAAGTAAGGACCCCTTGGATAACAAGGGAGGCTGGGACTTTAGTCAAACGGGGAAAAAAACAAGCCTATGCAAGATTTGGGAAGCTAGAATTGGACATGGCATGTGAGGAATGTTTTAAAAAAAAAACAAAAGCCGGAAGGAACCTGAACAGGGAATGAGCAGAGCAAGGAGGGGCCATGCCCTTCACAAGTAGGGTTAAAGTGAATCCCAAATCGGTCTGGAGATAATTACCCACAAGAGGATATGAACATGGATCATTACAACACAGTACCGGCCTTTTGGCCCTCAATGTTGCACCGACCTTTGAAAAAATCTGATGCCTATCTAACCTACATCTTTCCAATATTACCCATATGTATGTCCAATGCCCATTTAAATGCCCTTTGCGTCAGCGATTCTACTACTGTTGCCGGCAATTAAGTCACCTCTCGACCTTCTTCTCTCCAACTAAAACAGCCTCCATTCCCTCAGCCTTTCCTTGTAAGACCTTCCTTTCATACCAGGCCATATCCCAGTAAATCTCCTCTGAACTCTTTCCACAGCTTCCACATAACTAGGAAAGAGGTCGGGCCAGTCAAGACGAAAGGAAGGAACTTTTGCTTGAAGTCAATGGCAGTGGACGAGATCCTAAATAATTACTTTGCGTCAGCATTCACCCAGGAAAAGCATATAGAGGATAATGAGATTTGTGTGGAGCATGCTAATGTGCTCGGACATTTTTGAGGTCGAGAAAGAAGCGTTAAATTTCTTGAAGAGCATGAAAGTGGATTAATCCTGAGGACCCGATGTTAGCTACCCCAGGTTATTTGAGAAAGGCAAGAGAGGAGATGTTTGGGGTCTTGGCCATGATTTTTGAGTCCTCGCTAGCCACTGGAAAGGTCGCAGAGGACTTGTGAGTAAGCTTATGGTTTTCCTCTCTTCAAGAAGGGAAACAGGGACAATCCAGGAAATTATAGCCTGGTGAGTCTCACCTCAGTGGTTGGGAAGCTTTGGACAGAATTCTTATGGATAGGATTTATGTGCATTTGGTAAAGAATGAACTAATTAGGGACAGTCAGCGCAGCGTCATGAGATGCACAGGGTTGACGGTCAAAATGTTTTACCCAGAGTTGAAAGATCTTTACTAGAGAATGTGCATTTAAGGTGAGAGGGGGAGAGCTCAAAGCAAATGTGAGGGGTAATATGTTTTCCACAGAGAGTAGTCGGAATCTTGAACATGCTGCCAGGGATGGTATAGGACGCAGATATGAGAGGGGTGTTTAAGGGAATTTTGGGTAAGCATGTGAATATGCAAGGATATGGAACAAAGATAGGCAGAAAGGATGAGTTTAATTTGGTGTCACATTCAGCATAACATTATGGGCTGAAGGGCCCGTTCCTGTGCTGTACTCTTCTTTGTTGTGTTTCTTTTGTTACAACATGACGGTGAACCCCTCTGTTAATTAAACCAAACACCCAGAAAAGTTCACCTCACCAAATAATCTGTTAAAGACTGAGTGACAGAAAACTCACAAATTCCAGTATTTAAAGAAAATAGCATCAATTTATTTTTAACTTGAAATGTGAATATTAAACAACTATTCATAAATCTAAGCTCTCCCTTTCTCTTCACTACTTATTATCTGCCTCCAGCTCTATAACTATACGTTCTTTCAATAAGACACTTATTAAAATTACATCAATTTAATTTCAAACCCACACAGTGACTCGTGTCTTTTGTGTCTTTCTGCTTATGGCGGAGGATCTCCCTGGGTCATCGTTGTCTTCATTTACTCTGAGTATGTTTCATTTGAAAAGGTACCCTTTGATTGAGAGACTTTCCTAATTTATTGGCGAGCAAGATGTTAACTCTCCCAGAGAGCAGTTACTCTTTGACCAGTTTTTAAAATGTCAGCATTTTAATTGCCCCCATTAGATCATCTCATTGGCTTGTGGCTGGCAAAACAATTAATTCAAACTCGATTGGGTTTTGGAATCTTGAGGTATAATTTAAACTGATAAGTTAAATTTGAATTATTATCAAAACAGCAACCAACTCAGGTCTATATTTCACAGCCAAATGTTACATTTGTTTGCTTTCCCAGTACACTCTGGGATTGCTGGCCAGTCATATACACAGGTAATTGTAAGCCCTCATTTCAGCAGAGCGTTCTCTCTCTCGCTCTCTCTCACCTTCACCTTTATAAAACTTTGAGCATTATCTTATCAGCAAGTTCATTTATTAAAGTGACAAGCAGCAGATGGTTTACATAACCTTTTTGGCTTAATATTTCAATTTCAACATAAAACAATGGCTTGTGTTTGTGAGAGGATCATGTTGCTGTGTGCAACAGACTGTCACTAATAAGATTATGCTCCCAATAACGCAGATTTCCTTTGTCTGTAAATTCTGCACGAAGTGATTTAAACACCTGGAAAGGGGTTTGGTTTTACAGTGTGATTTCCATTAATGCACTTAGTGGTCATCAGGCAGACAGATGGACACAGATAGGTGCAAATTTGTTTTCTTCCCTGAAGGAAGCACACGCTGCCATCAGAGTGTTTGTATCAGAAGGGCACTGACTCATTCCTGGGACTGGAGGTTGTTTATAAAGTGGGACTAAATGGGTGAGTACTGCATGTGAATAAGAGGTGTTTTCATTGAACTGGATATTATGACCAAAGAGATTGGCAGGGTTGATGTTGGCAGCTGTCTCTGCTGATAGGAATCTACAATGGGTCACAGTCTCCGGACTGGAGAGCAGCCTGAGTGACTGAGATAAGGAGAAATGACCTCACTTAAACACCTGGGAATCTGTGATCATTTCCACCTCAAGAATGGAATCACTGACTACATTCCAGAGAATAATTTGCAATGTTTGCGATACAAAGTGGATCAAAAGATGTTGCAGAAACTGGGTGAGTTCGGAAAAGTTAACGATGATGTTACTAAAATGAACACAAATGCTGTGGCTGCTGGAAATTTGAAACAGGCTGGCCGCAACTGTAGAGAGAGAGAAGTAGAGTTAATGTTTTACATTTGATGTAACTTTTAAGCGGAACAAAGAATGTTATTAAGCTGTGGTCAGACTGCTGGGGCCAAATGGTATCGTTCTGTCTGTGGTTGAAGTTTTTGTTGGAGAAACAATCCCCTCATTTGCTTGACTGTGGCACTGTGATTGCGCTATTGAAACAGCAAGGACTCTTTCTGGGTCTCATTGATGTCTGGATGTAAATTAGGGTCCATTGTTCATCGCTGACTCTGTAGGCAGTTCTGATGGGAATATTCAATTTAAAATGTTGATCTTGCAAAACAGGAAGATTTTCTCCCAGACAGGGACTCAGACGTCCATTACTGATCCTCACTGACCATCACAGGACTCAAACTGAGAGATTTATTTTTGTGACTGACACAGTCAGATGTGGTATACAGTAGCTCACACAGTCCTGTCCTTCCACACATCCCGGATTCTGGACTCTGAATCAGAGGATCTTGACGGAGAAATCCTTCCAACAGATGGGACAATCCAAGAGAAACCCAATATCCACATTTTCCCTCAGGGGGAGTCCCTGCAAAGTTGTCGGTCAGGATCAGAACAGATATTTCTTTAATACTTACTCAGTTACTTGCTAGGACAGAGAGATTCACTGGAGGCCCAGATTGTCAGCTTGAAGAGTAGTCACTGCTTTGATGTGGGAAATGGAAGGGTATCATTTGGATTGTTCATTTCACCCATTTGTAGAGGGGGCTATAGATTTCATTGTGAGTGGGAGCTTGAGAGAAGCAGATTTATCGTGGTTGTGGGGATGTTTATACAAACTTTCAGGAAAGGTTTAATACACCGGAGGAATGTGTCAGTGTTTACAGGGGGCTCCGAGAGGGGTGGGCAGGGGGAATGTGTCAATATTTAGAGGGGCTCCAAGGTGGGGTGGGGGGGAAATGTGTCAGTGTTTACAAGGGTCTCCGAGAGGGGTTGGCATGGGGAATGTGTCAGTACTTAGAGGGGGCTCCGATGGGGGTGGGCAGGGGGAATGTGTCAATGTTTACAGGGGGCTCCGATAGGGGTGGGCAGCGGGAATGTGTCAGTGTTTACAGGGGTCTCCAAGGCGCTGGGTGTGAGTATACCTCTATTTACAGGTGGCTCCCGTCCCCTCACCCACCCTGAACACCGTCAAAACCCGCTACCATCAACCCCATCCGAAACCGACCCCCCCCCACCCCGACCAACGCCGTTGCCCCCAACTCCGTGCAATGCCATTCTCCCCAACCCCATCCCCCCAACGCCGTGCAACGCCGTTCCCCCCAATCCTGTGCATCACCGTTACCCCCCAACCCCAACCAACCCCTTTGCCCCAAACCCGTTGCAACAACACTGTTGCTACCAATCCCAGAGTGTCTCAGGGTATCCTCAGAGTGTGTGAGGGAGTCCCCAGAGTGTGACAGGGAGGCTCCCAGGGAGTCCCAGATTGTGTGAGAGAGTCTCATGGTGTGTAAGGGAATACCCAAGTGTAAGAGAGAATCACAGAATGTCCCAGAGTGTGTGTGCGTGAGAGAATGTCACGTGAGAGAGCGTTTGACTGAGTCAGTCCCAGGCTGTGTGCGTATATCTCCGTCACAGTGAACCCCTCACATTCACTTCATCACCGTCACACTTACACCCTCACACTCACTCCATCACTGTCACCCTGACCCCCTCACACTCACCCCATCTCTGACACCCTGACACCCTCACAATCAATCCATCACTGTCACCCTGACCCTCTCACACTCACTCCATCACCGTCACCCTGACCCCCACACCCACACTTCTTCACCGTTGTACTGTCCGACTCACACTCACTCCATCACACTCACACTGAACTCATAACACTCACTCCATCACCGTGACCCTGACCCCCTCACACTCACTCCATCACCGTGACCCTGACCCCCTCACACTCACTCCATCACCGTGACCCTGACCCCCTCACACTCACTCCATCACCGTCACCCTGACCCCCTCACACTCACTCCATCGCCAACAAACAGACCCACTCAACTCACTCCATCACCATCAGCCCGACATCCTCACACCAACTCCATCGCCCTCACCCTGACGCCTCAAACTCATTTCCTCACAGTCATCCTGAACCACTCATACTCACTCCATCACCATCACCCTAACTCTTTCACCCTCACTCCATCACTGTCACCCTGACCCCCTCACACTCACTCCACCACGGTCACCATGATCCCCTCACACTCACTCCATCAGTCACACTGACCCTCTCACGCTCACTACATCACCCTAACCCTGGCCTCCTCATACTCACTGTATCACCGTCACCCTGACCCTCTCAAACTTACTCCATCCCCCTCTCCCAGACCCCCTCACACTCACTCCATCACTGTCACCCTTATCCCCTCAAACTAACTCCATCACTGTCACCTTGACCCCCTCACACTCACTCCATCACCCTCACCCTGACCCCCTCACACTCACACCATCACTGTCACCCTGACCCCCTCACACTCACTCCATCACCCTCACCCTGACCCTCTCAAACTTACTCCATCCCCCTCTCCCAGACCCCCTCACACTCACTCCATCACTGTCACCCTTATCCCCTCAAACTAACTCCATCACTGTCACCTTGACCCTTCACACTCACACCATCACCCTCACCCTGACACTCTCACACTCACTCCATCACCATCACACTGACCCTTTCACACTCACTCCATCACCATCACACTGACCCTTTCACACTCACTCCATCACTGTCACCCTTACACCCTCACACTCCATCACCATCACACTGACCCTTTCACACTCACTCTATCAGTGTCACCCTGACCCCCTCACACTTACGCCATCACTGTCACCTTGGCCGCCTCACACTCACTCCATCACCGCCACGCTGACCCCCACATACATGCTCCATCACTGTTGCCCTGGCCCCCTCACACTCACTCTATCACCGTCACTCTGACCCTTTCACACAACTCCGACCCCTCAAACTGACTTCCGCCATGTCACCCTGATCCCCTCACACTCACTCCATCATCCTCACCCTGACCCTTTCACATTCACTCCATCACCGTCACCTCAACCCTCTCACACTCACTCCATCACTGTCACCCTGACTCCCTCACTATCATTCCAAACTGGTTAATCTGACCCCCTCACACTCACTCCATCACTGTCATCCTAACCCCCTCACACTCTCTCCATCACCGTCGCCCGGACCCCATCTCACACGCTCCATCACTGTCACCCTGACGCCCACACACTCGCTCCATCACCCTCACTCTGGCCACCTCATACTCACTCTATCACTGACCATACTCCGTGAAATTTTCCCAGATTCTCAGTTGAGGATTTTTGCTGCTGGAAGTTACCTCAGAAACCCTGTTGATTCATAATGCGTTGAGCGAATCGCAAAACAGAAAGCATTTAACACGGAACACAAACAAAACTGGCAAACCTAATGCATTTTCAGACACAGCGAGCATGAATGCTAAATGTGAGACAGTCCGGGGGCATGAGCCATAAAGTCATCACACAACTAACAACAGGGCAATTCAAAAATACTCTTTCAAACATACTGGAGACTGAGTGCACCACCACTTCCCAGACAATGCTGAAAAGAGAGAAAGAAAGAACATAATAAGAACGGGCCATAAAAAGTGAACAGATGCAAAGTCACATGAAAATGGTTCCATGATCCCTCTCCGACTCACAGCTGCTGGGATGTGCCCAGCTACAATGTCAATTTTCGCAGCAGATAATGATAGCCCATCAATCCAGACAAATTTCA
Organism: Chiloscyllium punctatum; assembly: GCF_047496795.1. NCBI lineage: Eukaryota > Metazoa > Chordata > Chondrichthyes > Orectolobiformes > Hemiscylliidae > Chiloscyllium > Chiloscyllium punctatum. The sequence continues at coordinate 932,398 of NC_092788.1, read as the reverse complement.
ATGGTAAGCTGAGTCTATCTTCTCAGACTCTTGTCAGCTACAAATGTATCTGTGAGTGCGTGAGAATATATGTTCGCTTATGATTTGGTCAAATAGCCATGAACTGCTTGACATTAGTGCAATTTCGATTCTTGCTTTGCTAAATGATTTCACACATTGCTCGAAACAGGACAACTTTCACGTCTACACAGAACACGAAACACACCGGACTACAGGGAAAATGCACAAAGCTGAGCAGGCCGTGTCCCAAATCATACCGTGCAGCGTAATTTCAGTCACTGTGTCTGTTTTGCAGAATTAGAGCCCCAAAGAAAGTTCCACCCTAAAACCGGAGGTAGCATTACAATCCGAGAACGACAGATTACATTGTGAGGATGCTCTGACCTCGGAGCCGGTTCGAGACGCCACTTTCCGTGCCTTTTACTTTAACCGTGCAATCTGCTGTAGAGATGTTCACTCCTGGACATGAGCCACGTGGATACCAACTGAGTCGGAAACCTGTGCGGGAATCGATTAGAAGCGACTCAATAAATTTTGCTAAATTCCATGGTGCTTATTAGAAATGGAGTTTCTGTTCACCTCAATCCAAAAGGCAGTTTCTGAACATAGTAACAGAAGTCAAAAGGTAATTACCTCACCCCACCCCCACTCCGGAAGAGGTGCTAACTGCCCTTGAGTGCTTTTTGTTCTCGATGTGAAGAGCTCTCACGCCTGAGTCACCTTCACGTCTCTGGTTGCTGAGTGAATCACAAAGGAATTTCACCAGAGCTGCAACTGCTTCACTTCCCCACTCGCCCTCCGCGTTTACATTTTGCTGCTCGTCAGTGATTTAAAGGAAACCAAATGGATGCGATGTCATTCTGTAGCCTCTCTGTCGATTCCTCTGTTTCAGTTCCAACGTGGCTTAGATCTCGGGGCGCACCTTGATACTAGCGACGCTATGGAAGCACAGGTCCAGAGGTTCCTCTGAGAGTGTAATTTCTTTCATTGCTGTTGCTGATTGAATGAGCCACTAACGTGCGAACTGCTCCAAAACATGATTCAGGACCTCTGGTGCCAATTCTCGCACGTTGCACAACGACAACCAGCTTCCAAATGAGGCCTTTCAGAATGGTGTACATTTAACAGACAGACTAGTTGAGGAATCCGTGGTGCACTGTGACACCAGCACATCAGCTTCTTCCCTGTCTTTGAACCGAGCCGCCTGCGCAAGGAATACAAATGCGGTACTGCTTTTCTTGGAAGGATCAGAACGCGGTAACTACACTCTCAAACAGAATGGCATATGATCGGAACCAGGTTGGAGAAAAACTTTACAATGCTTTGCACAGTCATTAAATGGAATTGCATTACATTTCACTACGCGAGCAGATTTGTTGAAGCAAACTCGAAGGCAGGTTTGCAGATGGGAAAGCAAGCAAGAAAGCTCCGTTCTTGTCCATGTCAAAGGCTGCAGTTGAAGAACAAAGTAGTTTCTGCCCAGTTTCGAACTGGGGACCTTTCGACTGTTAGGTGAATGTGATGACCGCTACACTACAGAAACCAGCCTGAGGCATCGGCCCTGCGGCTCACTGGCTTCCAGCACTGTAAGTTGAAGCGAGTCTACATTTCACCTTCCTGTTTCCAATAGCTCGTTGTTGTCCAGCGTAATTGACATCTTGAAAACGTAAAAGAAATGACGCGTGAAATTGATGACAAAATATAGACAAGAATGTCGTCAATATTCGGACCGTAGGACGGGGTGGAATAGTCTGTTACGTACCCAGGATTTCGTACCCAATTTGTTAAAACCTCAACTTGCCTGGAATGTGAAGCAGCTTGAGCCCGCGATTTACCATGTGGGAGGCGACCAAAATCATGACAAGATGGACACTGACCCCTGTCTCCACAAAGCAACTCCCGGTTCTGCATTTTATTTGAACACGCCGCAGCCACAGAAATTTCAGTTGGGGGGACTCGGGCCTAAGCTTCTTTCGTAACTGAGTTCTGAAAGAGGAGCCTCCAGCTCCTTGGCTCCCCATCATATTCGGTTGTGGTAGTGAAATTTGCTGTGTCTGATCCGCAGGACATCCTGCAGGAATTTCAGACAGCGCCATCCTCCCTGTGACATGTACGTGCTGGATAACATTATGTTGTGTCATGTGTGCCGGCTTTGCCAATATCACCGTTGTTTAACTCCCTACATCCTGCTGGTCGAACTGTGATTCCAGTCAGAATCACAAACGTGTAACAAAACACCTTAGCTGTGCTGGCTCTCTACAGAGATAAATGTTCTGCCTGTAACTCTACACATTTTTACTTTCAACATGAACATTGAATTAGTTTTTCAACAACTCGATTGAACCTGCGGCATTGTCAATGTCAGACCCTAACCACTCCTTATTTGAAAACCTTTCTTCTCATGTACATTTTTCTTCTTTTACTAATGTCTTTAAAACTCTGCCGAATCGTTCTCGATCCTTTCAGGCGTAGGGAGCATTCCCTCTTCATTATTCCCTTTCTCTAACCCACTTGGAAAGGTTTAACAAGGCCAGCTTTGGCCTTCTGCTCTCCAAGGAGACCTGTCCCAACTTTCCAAATGACCTTTATTGTTGACATTCCTCGTACACCACACCATTCCCATCAACCTGTTCAGCGCTGTTTTCAATCATTTCACGTCCCCACTTCCTCATGTTTCACCCGCAGAACTGTGCAAACATCGAGATGGTGGATTTACTCAGAGTGGGACTCTGTGGGTGAACATCCTCTAACACTTGTTTGACTTTCACCATCTGTGGTACTGTGCCATGCCCACAACAATGACACTTCTGACCCCAAAACTCAAAGGTATTTCAAAGGGTGCAACTTAATGATTTACATCCTTTTATCAAACAGTTGATAGGACTACCGAGCAAAAGTGAAATCAAACAACCAAAGCTCGATGGTGACTTGAAGTAAGACATTCTCCCATGCCAGTATTAACACAAGCTGCTAAATTAAGATCGTGCCCGAGACACTCTTACATTGCCAACACCAAACCAGCTGAGATTCGGTCAGGTCCAACTACATCACAATTTGTTCTCAGATTTCTAAGCATCAAAGTGTTTTAAGAATATCGCCTTCTCATTCCATCTCCTTGTTCACGGGACAGTGCTGTTTATCCCTTCCGTTTGCACTAAGTTGTCTCCATTGGCAGAGTATTCAGCTATTTCCCTCCACCAGCAAGCTGTGTGAGGGGAGGCAAGCGCGGACACACTCGAAACCTCGCTCTCATCGGCACAGCCAGTTCCATCAAGTGCTGGGAATCAGCAAGTTTGATTGGGAGCTTCCTGCAAATATCATTTATCTGAGAAGCGATAAAGATGTTGAGCTGATGGGTCAGACACACGTCTACTCCGGACTCTCTACCCTCAGGTAAAGTCATGTGAGCGGATTTTTGTGCAGCCTGTTTGCTGTTCAGAATCCATCTTCACACAGCAATCCTGCAGAAAGGCTTTTGTAACACTAACATCAGCTTCTTTGCTGCAATCGGGCAGCAGTTCACATCTGAGCCTCAACTTTCCCAGATAAAGACAATCCGAGTGAAAGTCTCACTCACTGAGAGCCATCCCCACGTGCCTGAGCTGCGGGGCTGCAGACAATCTAACGCAGAAGGATGGGTGAACAATGAGACTTTGTTTCACCATCAGCCACTCTGTCCCAGAGACTGGAAGAGGGCCAGCATCAATGTGTGGCGTCATTCACGCGCCTTCAGCCCATCGAGACCATAGCGACTCTCTAACGCTTGTGTATCCCTGTGCTTATTCATAGTTGGTGATGTATGTCCTAATCATGTGGAGCTATCCCTGTATCGCAATTCTGTCTCCAACAAATTGATCCAATTGTAATTCACAGCTTTTCATTTCACAGGGAGAACACTGCTATGTGAAACGGCGTGGGGAATAACTGCAGGGCGTCATGCGCATAGAGCACTCTACAACTGATGTGTCTCACCTTCACCAGTTTATTCTTAGCTCTGGCAAGAGATTTTGCGAATCAGACCAGAGCACACCGACAGAGAACAGGTAAATAGCTTCCAGAACTTCACAAGTGTGTTTCCTCATTTGTGTAAATTTCCCGCGTGTATCGGTATGAAATATTCATTTCAGATACATTGAATGAAAGGAAGCAGAAAGTGAAACAACATTTAATGCGTAGAATGGAGATGTATTATAGAGAAACACTGGAGGGGGCAGTACACACACTGAAACAAGGAATTGTCAACGAGTAGAGGATGTTTTCAATCCATTAATTTCATGGTTATGAGTCCAATACGCTCCCGCTGGGCCGCTCTGTTAGCGCTGACCATAGCAGTTTCACACAGTGTTCAGCATTTCGTCTGGCGTGTGGCATGTACCTCAGAGGATGATTTCTAAAGGTCTTCACTATTATTGTGTGACACTCTGTGGCGCAGATGTATCCCGGCAGTGTCAATATAACCTTTGAGTATCTGCCACATTCTGTTGGTTTAACTGTGATTTCACTCAGAATCACAAAATATGTCACAGTGCAAAGTGAGGCTATGCAGCCCCCAGACATTAAGGAAATGTCTATGTCGGTCAATTGATTGACTTTATTTGATTGATTGATTGTCACGTGAACCTGAGTACAGTTAAAACTTTTGTTTGCGATTGCTTAAGGCAGATCATACGAATCAAGGACATGCAGATCATAGTATGCTAACTGCCGAGCCACAATTATCTCTCATCAACGCGTGTAATTCAACTTAAACTCCCAGCATCCTACTCCGTTGTGAACCAAGAGAGGTGGACAGCGAAACCTGGGGTCAGGCTGCGGACAGGGTAAGCCAAATACTGGTGTTTCAGATTGGAAGCATTCATTTCATAAGAGGTATTAAGCACGGGAGCTAAATGTGTTGTCGGGGCCGAGTGGGAAAGGTGCTGGGTTCGAAATCCATTGGGATTTCCCTAAGCAGTTTCGAATTCTGCCGACTACGTTTTCAATGATTTCGGAAAGGACAATTTCGTGCTCAAATTTGAAAGAAGAACAATCCCAACAAACCATGCCAGTTGTTCGATTTGATTGTGTAACCTTGAGTTCTTAATCAGAACTGTGCCACTATCAAAACCTTGACCATTTCTCTTCCCACGGACACTGCTGGACGCATCGACTTCCTGCAGTATTCTCTGAATGTACTGTGCAAAAATGCAACTTTACATTCGATTCCATTAATCACAGTCCTCTATGTACTGACCCTGGACGGTGGAAAGTTTTCTTCCTGTTCGTCAAAGCGCCCATCCCCGCCGCTTCCTCCCACATCAGTATAAACTGTCTCAGGAAATCTCTGGTTCACCTTCTTCGCTCCAAAGTGAAACTTACCAGCCTCTGGACTCTCTCCTCATAAAGGGAATTCTCATCCCCGGACATGGTGAAAGACAGAGGAGAGTGAAGAGATTTTGGGGAAATATTGACATTTGCCAGCGGAACAATGTTAAGGAGTAAAAACATGGAAACGAGTCTCCAGCTTTGTGCATCTTCAGAAACATTTTGGGAAGTAGAATCGGAGGGGAATGAGCAAGAGTGAACTGTCTGACAGAGCGGAAACAGTCAAGACAGCTTCCCCCTCTTTAAGGGGACGGAACATTAACTCTGGTGTTCTTGGGACACGAACTGATCTGAGACATTGAACGATTTCACGTTTTTCTATATGAGGACTCCAGGGCACTGAAAAAGCTTGGGCCAGACAAAAACTGAGTGGCTGGAACCCAGACTGTCCCAGTTGTGGGAGAGAGGCTTCCAGTGACATGGGTTCGCCTGCAGTGAATGGGATAAGACTGTTCCTATGTCTCCATAATGAGCATCCCTGGCTTTATTTTGGAAAAGTACATCTGATAGAGGACAGTTGTCATTCTGTGTAGGGCAGACTGAAGTTGAGATTCAGTAACAGTGTACTTTGGAGGATCGTGCAATGTGCTGGATTGCATGTGTCAGCGCATTAATCTGCTGAATGAAAGATATCTTATTCAAGAGCTCCCAGGGCGACAGTGATTGCTGCCCTTAATACATCTGTTTGCTTTGCTGCACTGTTTCGATTTCTAATGATTTCAAAAAGATATTCTCCAAATGGAAACACTATCGTGTGACTAACCACAATGACATTTCCGCATTGCTGTCAAGATTAATGTCAAGAACTGTGACTTGTGGGAATCTGAAACCAAAAAGAAACTGCTGCAGAAACGAACCAATTTGGGAGTACCTGTGGGAGAAAACACAGCGCTGATGACGTTCTGAAACATTGCCTCTTAATGTCTCTCCAGAAATGCTGCCAGCCTTGCTGAGCTTCTCTTGCAAATTCAGTTTTTCTTTTAACTGAATGCCCATTCCATCCATCAGAATGATGCAGTCAGCCTCACCATGCACTGAAATTTTACACGTTTGGCAGCTGTGAAATGATTGCATTCAACAAACCCAATAATTATTTACTCTTCCTCAGCTCCACAAGGAAAGAGACCTGGGAAGTGAAATGCACAGTGTCGTCCTGTCGTCCTGGATGAGTGGTTAAGGCAAGGGAATTGAAATTCATATGGCTTTAACCATGCAGCCTCGAATCCTACTAATGGTGATGGAGAAATGCCAATAATTGCGAAGGGAAATTGCTCCCTGACTTCGATTGGAAGAGTCAGGTAAAAACAAAAATGGACAAATTGGGCATGGTGGGAATCTGCAACCCACTGCCTGTCAGGGTGCAGCAAGCAGAAATGTCTGGAGAAATTTGAGACGCATTGAGATGTGCACTTCTACCAGCAACTGCGTTTGAAGCTGTGAGCCAACTGTTGGAAAATGAGACGAGAACAGTCAGTGACTTGTGTTCCACTGGTGCAAACTTGTTTAGCTGAAGTGCATTTTCAGTGGTGCAGAAAACTTTGACATGCTGCGGTGAGTTGGTCGGAGAAACTGGCAGATGTGAAGCACGTTTAACTGGTCTCATCGTGACATCTCTCCTGCTCTCGGGGGATTTGGCTGTCTGTCCACCTGTGTGGAAGAAAATGAGGGTGGTGTCCTCAGGGGGATTACCATAAAGTGTGATTACGTCAAAGTTCAGTCCAATGATTGTGTCATTTAAGAGCACAGGGAGTATCTCATTGAAATTTACCCTGGAAACATCAGAACATGCAAGGCTAAGTGCCTCATGCTGGAAACTGGGACTAGAGTAGATGAATATCTGGTCTTCTGCACTGCAGACAGGTGGAAAGGCCTTTTCCATGCTGAAAGGAATGGAAGAAAGAACGAAATTGATGTGCAGCTAAAATGACCACAAATGAAATAATAAAAAGAGATTCATTAAGGCAACATGCAGCGCCATATTTCAATTTTCCTAGAAGTCTAGTGGTAAGGATTTATTAATCTTACTGCTGTGGCAATGGGAGATTTCCTCTGACCGGTTATCTTGTTGACAGCCTTCCCAAAGCAGGGAATGTTGTATGGTGCTGGCAATTGATGGAGTTTTGTCACAAATACAATTCAGACTAGCGTAAAACAAATAAGTGCGAATCCTGGAAATCTGAAAACAGAACAGGAATTGACAGACAAATTCAGCCGGCCTGACAACATCCGTGGAGACAAAGAGATTTAATGTTTCATATCGACAGAATGAGGTTACTTGTGCATTTTATTGTTTTAAATCCTGGGTAATTGCCAGTTTCACTTCATGAATCAGCATACATATCAGAAGCTCTATTTAACTGACAAACGTCATCTGTAAAATGAAAATGTCATATCGGCTGTAATGCTATTGCTGTTCTCCTGAGTTGGTGAAAGGCTGGCCTTACTCATTACCTTTATCTTGTCCTTTCTGTCCATGAGCAACAACGTTGAATGGAGAGCTTCTGTTTTCAGTGTCTACCTTCATATGCTTATCTATGTGTCTTCCTTTGTCTCTCTGTACCATATCACTCTCTTCTACATTCTCTCACTCTCTGTCTGTCAATATCCCTCAATTTCTATTCCTACTCTTAGAAAATTCTGAAATTCGGTGACAGTTTGAGAGTATACCTGTTTCATGGCTTTCTCTGCCTCCCCCCAGTCCGCCCTCCCTCCCCGCCGCCCTGGCCAGTGTGTAGAATTGGGCTCACAGTCTCCAGGTCATATCTCTGTCTGAGGTCAGGTGACATTTCTTCACTCAAAATATGAGCATTTACAATTGTAGTTAGAAATCATAATCGACCAGAAGAAAAGCAGTTTCACTCCAATTATAGGATTTCAATTACGTCATTGCAGTTTGCCTAAAATTAATGAATGGTATCAGCAGACAATGAGAGCTATCATCTCGCAATGGATGCGTTATTACCACAATATTTCCTGGCAAGTCTGCAGTGTCTCCTGCCTCACTTCATTATTTAAAAAAAAAAGAGTTGCTATGACAGATAGAGACTAAAAGTAGAAGAGATGGAGAAATCATTGTTGAACAGAGTAAAGAATCTCGGCGTTGAATCAGCAGGATAGACAATTGACTAATGGGTCCATAGCAGGCGGCAGGGCTTGGTATCACGAAATAACAACAGGTTGACCTCAAACACAAGAAGCATGCTGAGCCATCACTTTCGCGATATTGGATCAACAACACGGTGTTTACAAGAAGTTTATGCAATGACCTTTCAATGTACGGAACATTTCAGAGCATTTGACACCATACTCACCTGGTTATTACCAGATGCTTTAACTGACGAAGCCACAGACGGTGTTCTTCAAATCCATATGTGCATTTAATTAACTATTTGATCACAGTAACTCTGACTTCCTTTCTATAATAAAGCTGCACGATGAGAATATATATCAACCTGCGCTTATGCAGGAAAGAACAGTTCACAGATGGTCTTTCTTCACTGGAAATGCACAGAAAGAGGCAATCTCTTCTTTCTTTGCTTTCAAACTATTGCCTTCACCTCTGTCATCTGACAGGATAACGAGGATGCGTTCATCCTCTCGGGGGCGATAAAACACGTGAACACGGGAATCTCATACCAAAAGATCAGGGTAATTGTGGTGAATTTACCAGGAGTGGTGTGCGAGTTGGTGTTAACAGGGGTAATAAGGGCTAACCCATTAGCACTGACATTGAGCCTTGCACCAACAGCACCTCACTCACTTCTTGCCTCACGTCTCCCAGTCATCATTGACTTTCAGTTTAACCTTCTCCCACTTCGAATCCTCTCACTTGTACCCAAACACATTCGGATTTCCACTTCGAAAGTGCAGCTGTTTGAAACGAATTTCTGGAGTATGCACGTCGCTCTTTGGGATCAGCTGCACTGCCAAACCATAATTACTCCAGAGATCGAGATGGTAAGTTAGATTACAGAATCCTGGATGTACTCAGCACAGAGATGCATCCATGATGTCGCTAGGGAGGGAGTTCCAACAAACGACATTGAAGGAACAGTGAGATAGTTTCAGCTGAGAAAGGCGAGATTCTTAGAGCCGATTTGCGGTGAAAGGAGTCTCGTGTATCTGCCGCAGTTATCCTTCCAGTTGGTTGCAATCAAATGCTGGATTGATTCTGGCAGATCTGCATCTGTGCTCTGTGTGGATGCAGGGAATAGTGTTCATTCAGATAAACCAAAAGAAGAGAAATAAATCTTTATTTCCTGAATGCGAATTGGATCCAGGTCTGTGCGATTCAAACTCACACCCTGAAGCAGGAACTCCACTGATGCTGACAATAACCCTTGACCTAGCCTGTCCAAACTTTTGTGCCTATTTTCTTTCTCCCCACATTTTGAAGCACCAGTCCTTGCCGTGAGTGGTGAAGGATCTAACTACTTCCTCCCAGAAACACAATTGGGCCAGAGACGCATCTATCTGCGGGCATTGCTTTGCTCCGAACAGACCGGGATTGTTATGTGGGACTGAAACCGTGTTCGATCACACACAGACGTGGTGTAACAGCTGTCAGCAGATGTGGAGAAGGTTGGGGCGGATTCAGACCCACTGGGAAATAGGCTGGATCCGGAATTCAGGGGAGCTTAGTGTCACAGACAGAACGTTGGAGAATTGGGTTGAGAAAGATATTAGCCATGATCGGACAGACAAGATGGGCTGAAAGCTCTAACTGGATGAGTGGTGCTGGAAGAGCACAGCAGTTCAGGCAGCATCCAACGAGCAGCAAAATCGACGTATCGGGCAAAAGCCCTTCATCAGGAATAAAGGCAGTGAGCCTGAAGCATGGAGAGATAAGCTAGAGGAGAGTGGGGGTGGGGAGAGAGTAGCATAGATTACAATGGGTGAGTGGGGGAGGGGATGAAGGTGATAGGTCAAGGAGGAGAGGATGGAGTGGATAGGTGGAAAAGAAGATAGGCAGGTCGGACAAGTCAAGGAGACAGTGACTGGGCTGGAAGTTTGAAACTAGGATGTGGGGGAAGGGGAAATGAGGAAGCTGTTGAAGTCCACATTGATGCCCTGGGGTTGAAGTGTTCCGAGGCGGAAGATGAGGCATTCTTCCTCCAGGCGTCTGGTGGTGAGGGAGCGGCGGTGAAGGAGGCCCAGGACCTCCATGTCCTCGGCAGAGTGGGAGGGGGAGTTGAAATGTTGGGCCACGGGGCGGTTTGGTTGATTGGTGCGGGTTTCTCGGAGATGTTCCCTAAAGTGCTCTGCTAGGAGGCGCCCAGTCTCCCCAATGTAAATTTACCTTAAATTTACCTGGACTATCTCTGACACCTCGCTCCCCTTCCTGGACCTCTCCATCTCCATTAGTGACGACCGACTTGACACTGACATTTTTTACAAACCCACTGACTCCCATAGCTACCTGGATTACACCTCTTCCCACCCTATCTCTTGCAAAAATGCCATCCCGTATTCCCAATTTCTCCGCCTCCACCGTATCTGCTCCCAGGAGGACCAGTTCCACCATAGGACACACCAGATGGCCTCCTTCTTTAGAGACCGCAATTTCCCTTCCCACGTGGTTAAAGATGCCCTCCAACGCATCTCGTCCACATCCCACACCTCCGCCTTCAGACCCCACCCCTCCAACCGTAACAAGGACAGAATGCCCCTGGTGCTCACCTTCCACCCTACAAACCTTCGCATCAACCAAATCATCCACCGACATTTCCACCACCTCCAAAAAGACCCCACCACCAGGGATATATTTCCCTCCCCACCCCTTTCCGCCTTCCGCAAAGACCGTTCCCTCCATGACTACCTGGTCAGGTCCACACCCCCCTACGACCCACCCTCCCATTCTTGCACTTTCCCCTGCCACCGCAGGTACTGTAAAACCTGTGCCCACACCTCCTCCCTCACCTCTATCCAAGGCCCTAAAGGAGCCTTCCTCATCCATCAACGTTTCACCTGCACATCCACCAATATCATTTATTGTATCCGTTGCTCCCGATGTGGTCTCCTCTACATTGGGGAGACTGGGCGCCTCCTAGCAGAGCGCTTTAGGGAACATCTCCGAGAAACCCGCACCAATCAACCAAACCGCCCCGTGGCCCAACATTTCAACTCCCCCTCCCACTCTGCCGAGGACATGGAGGTCCTGGGCCTCCTTCACCGCCGCTCCCTCACCACCAGACGCCTGGAGGAAGAATGCCTCATCTTCCGCCTCGGAACACTTCAACCCCAGGGCATCAATGTGGACTTCAACAGCTTCCTCATTTCCCCTTCCCCCACATCCTAGTTTCAAACTTCCAGCCCAGTTACTGTCTCCTTGACTTGTCCGACCTGCCTATCTTCTTTTCCACCTATCCACTCCACCCTCTCCTCCTTGACCTATCACCTTCATCTCCTCCCCCACTCACCCATTGTACTCTATGCGACTCCATCCCCACCCCCACTCTCCTCTAGCTTTTCTCTCCATGCTTCAGGCTCACTGCCTTTATTCCTGATGAAGGGCTTTTGCCCGAAACGTTGATTTCGCTGCTCGTTGGATGCTGCCTGAACTGCTGTGCTCTTCCAGCACCACTAATCCAGTATTTGATTTTCAGCATCTGCAGTCATTGTTTTTACCTTGAAAGCTCTAACTGTCCACCGATGCTTTCTGGTCCCTGACCATCCGGAATCTAAGGAAATAGAAATAGATTTATTTTTTTCAGTTCGATGTCCTCCGGTGATAACCGGGTGAGTTGAGAGATGAAACACGTCTGATGTAAGTTTAGAGACTGGGAAAATGTTTGGAGACGAAGTAATAAAAGAGAATCTGAGTATAAAGTTGGAAGTCAGGATATATTCAATAAAAAGGAAGGGTGTGTAAGGCAGAGGGAGATGGACATGGAGAAAGAAGTGTCACTGGTCTTGAAGTCGTAACGCTATTTTCCTTTCCAAGATTCTACAAGACCTGCTGAGATTTTCCTGCAATTTTTTTTGATGATACTGAAACAGAAGATGGGATTGGGTTCCTGGATCAACCATCTCTCTCTCTGTTCTGTGGGCGTTTGAATTCCCCGTTCGACCAGATCACATCTCAGCCACACGAAAGCCTCACTATCCTGCCCCACCCCAACCGCTGTTACTAACAATAAACTATTCATTACGTAAACCCACATGTGCACACAACAGCATCATTTTCTGAGTGAATTCGAAAAAGTTTAGGGAGAGTTCCATTCAGTTTCATTCAGAGCATTCTAAATGAGTTACTTTTGTTTCAGTACTATTTGACATGGAGTCGTCACTGTCAATCCCCCGAGCATGTGGCCATTCGCATTCCATGTCTCTGGATACTTTGGTTGGTGCACGGTTGGAATGGAACCTCACGTTTTGAAAGGGACATTATTTATCGTATATTCGGCTGAACTGATAAACGTGTCTCTGCCACCTCCGGTACAGTGGAAACAATTTTCACTCAGAAACCAACACATGTTCAAAAACAGTGGTAACAATTTGTAAACAAAATCTGCAACAGCGAGCGAATGCGCTCTTGTGTGGGATTGCAACATTGCAAAATGAATGGACAGCTGTGAACCTATTAACAGATAAAATTGCCCCAACATGAAACTGCATCTGCCAAGACTTCTCCACTCACTCATACTATCGATATCTGTTTGCAAACTTTTCACATCCTTTTCACAATATGCTCACCCACCTATTGTGTATCGGCAGCATTTCACTCTGCCACTTCCTCCAAGTCATTCGGTCAGATAAAACATTAAAGCCGATGACTGACCAATCTGGATTTCACGAAAACGTGAAAAATACTCATTGATGTCGATTCGGTGATTTCTGTTAAATATACACTGTTCAGACTATGCTACTTTATTACCCAACACCGAGAACTCCTTTCTTGTGCAATGGACTTTTATATAGCCCCTAATTGATTGCTTGCTAAAATTCAAATGAACTTTACTGAGCATCGTCCTTTATCAAGTCTGCAGGTCATGATACCAAACAAATCTGTCAGATGGTCATCGTGTGATTTTCCTTTCAAAAATGATGTTGACTCAGTTTGACTGTAATCATCTCTTCTAAACTTTCTGCTTTTCTTAATTTGCAATGGTGATTCACATTTTCGAAATGACAACAAACACATGAGAGCAGATGGAAGCAATTTAACCCATCAAGACAGCGACAAGTTTCAAAGAGATCAAGGCTGATTTGGTTAATCCTCAAATCCCCTTTCGGCCTCATCTCTATGGCCCTAGATTCCCGAAGTGACCAAACGCCTGTCTTTCTCAGCCTTGCATGTATGCAACCTTGACAAGCCTCTGTTCCAAACAACTTCACAGATTTTCCACCCTCTGAAAGAGAAAATATCGTCCACACCTAAGTCTTACATAATTGACCCCTTCCGCTGTGATGAGGTCTTCTGGTGCCATATTATCCCAGGTGTATATCAGAGCAGAAACAAAACCCTCAAGGTCGGTCTGCACTGTCCAGTGCCAGCTCTGAGTATTTGCAGCATTGTCTTTTTTGATTTTGAATGAACAAATAGACCTGAATCTTCCTCAAAAACACTTCATTGGCTATAATTTCGCTGGCAGTGTAGTGGTCTAGAAAGTCGAGTGCTTGATCACAAATATATCACTATCAAACTGTTATCTCTGTTTTTCGTTCCACAATTACCGCTAGATACGTCGGTTCACTGCGGTATTCTGTGAATTTACTGCGCACAAGTGCTGCATTTCATCAAATTCCTTCAATCACAGTCCTCTGGACACTGACCCTGGTCAGTGACAACATTTCCTCCTGCTCGTCAATGTGCCAATCCCCACCGCTCCCTCCCCCATCAAGATAAATAGCTGCAGAACATCTTCGGTTAACCCTCTTTGCTCCAAAGAAAACCTCGGCAATCTCTCCTCATGCCAAGAAATTTCAGTCCTGGAGATGGTGCAAGGCAGAGGAGTGTAAAGAGGTTTTGGGAAAATATTATCAATTGGCAGGTGGAAAAAAATGTAAAAGAGGCAAACCATATAACCCAGTCTCCAGCATTGTGAATCTTCAGAAACTCTGTCAGAAGTGAAATCAAAGGAGAATGAAGAAGGGTGAACTGTCTGAATGAGCAGAGACAGTCAAGATATCTTCCCCTTCTTTAAGAGGACAAACCATTAACTTTGTTGTTCACTGGACATGAACTGATGTGACACATTGAAATAATTCTCATTCCCCCTACATGACAAATCCAAACCTCATCTAGACTCCCGGACAATGAAACAACTCAGGACCACACCAGGGACTAGGACGCTCGAAGGGATATGGTCCCAGTTGGAAGAGAGCTGGTGCCCATTGACATGGGTGTGTCTGTCGTGGATGGGATAAGACTGTTCCAATGCCTCTATAATGAATGTTCCAGACTTTATTTTGGAAAAATAAAACTGATAAGAGGACACTTCTCGGTCTGGGATGGACAGACTGAAGTCCGTCACAGCCTGCTTTAGATTTTCGGGCAAGGTTTTAGGTTGGAAGTTTCAGAGTATTAGACTGTTAAATGAAAGGCTGGTGGTTCAAGACTTCCAAAGGCGACAACAATCGTTATTGTTAAATCATCTGTTTTCTCTGCTGCAGGGTTTCATGTGGTGGCAGGAAAATGTTCCTCAAACGGAAATTTTTCATGGGAAGAACCAGAAAGAATTTTCTGCAATGTTTTAAAGGTTAATGTAAAGAACTGTGGACTCTGGGAATCTGAAACAAAATCAGAAACTGCTGACAAAACTATCTCGTTTGGCAGTGCTGGTGGGAGATTGTTGAGTTCTGATGAAGGTGTTAAATATTGTCCACGATTCTCTCTGCATGGATGCTGCCAAACCGACTGAGTCTTGTCGTGGAAGAAGTATAGAGAATCACCAGGAGACGGAGAGAGTATTTCAAGAAGTCGCTCTGTTATTTACAAACGAAAAACCGTGAGACCGAGAAAGCAGATTCTCGAATGCTCTCGAACCTCTTTGTCCATGGTTTTTTATATATTTTTTCCCATGTTTTGTTTGCTTATCAGCATTTCTAACTTTATTAATCAAGTACCTCACTCGAGCTACACAATAAAGCAGTGATGTTAGTTCCCATCATCTGTTTAATTGTTTATTCTATTTAACGTTATTCTGATGTGATGGTTAGATATTTAATGTCAGCTTTTGCAACAATGGTCTTTCATTCCACACCCTACTTCATATTTTCCCGATGTCATATTTAGTTATTTATTGTCAATAATCTCAATCAGGCTGACTCTATTAACTATTAATTTGATACTTAATGTCATGTCCCAAATATTTATGTTACCAATCGAGTCATAATGATACTGAAAGGAAGCCTAACTGTACTAACTAATCTAATCTCACCATCGAGACCTTTCAGCGTCATCCTTTCTTTGCTAATTGATGTGAGACAATTCCACTATTCTTATCTCATCCTGCATTCTACAGACCTCTTGCAACAGATCGCCAGCGTGGTTAATGCTTTAAACCTTCCCTTACTTTCATGCTCTTTATTTTCCATAATAACATTTTGTCATTTTGACCAATGGCAGTCATTCCTGGCACTGGATTTACTGAGGGTGAAGGGTCAGTGATCAGAGCGGACTGTCCCTGTAGTTCTGTTCCCTACTCTCCACCTCCTGCTCTGTTAGTAACCTCTCAGTCTCCTGGGAATTGCACTGTTCCCAGTTTTGCCGGATTCCAGACCTTTACCTTTGGCTGAGCAGACAGTCGATGGTCTGAGGAATATCATTCCCAAATGTCTCATGTCCAAGGTAATAACAATTAATAACGATGTCTGTGTATCCTCCTCTAATCTGTGAAAATCATTGTTGCGGACTGTAGGGACATTTCTTGACCGAAATTGAGGAGGTTTTGAACCAAATCAAACTCCTATGAGTTAAGAAGATGGTCTTGACCCCTTTTTCTTTTCCCTTGAAGGCAATGCAATTGAATTGGTGAAACTTTCAGGCTTGAACCGAAACACAATTTACTTCGCACTGTCGTTGTAACACAAACAAAAAAAAAGTGTGGACTAACCCAACTCTATTGGAAAACTTAATGAAATGAAACATCATTTAACTATGAAACAGCCAATGTTCGAACATTGTAGCTTTTCATAAACCGCACAAATCTGGTCTTCCTGCTACCGGAATGATATTGTGAAACTTGAACGGATTAGGAAAAAGTATAATGTGATGTTTGTAATTCTTAAGCTTTCAAATGGTTTTGAGGTGCGAATGTATTTTAACCTTGAAGAAATTTAATGCATTTAAACCTCCTTCCTGTCCACGATAGAAGCTGTTGGATCTGTTCCGAATTTCCAGCGGCTTCTGTAATTATTTAAGGTTTCTGACGAGAGCAATCTCTCACTTTTCGAACAAAACCAAACCAACCTTATGTTGCCAACAATATTCAAATAAGCACCGAGCAGCAGCAGAGAGGAAAGCTTCCGAGCAACTTTGCCCAGTTTGTCACGGCAATTGACAAGAACCATTCCCTTGAAAACCCTAAAACAACCTAACAGGTCTGTTTCCGCGCAGAATGCAACATTGGTGCTTAAGACTTTTCCTTTCAAAGCCAGTTGAGAAACCCCAACACTGCGATGGCCGTGAGTCGAACGCGGGTCAACTGCTTGGAAGGCAGCTATGGTCGCCACTACACCACCACCGCGCTAAGAGATGTGCACGCCCTTTTCCCAACCATACATAACAAGGCCATGATCATCACCAACTGCACTGGGGATGAAAGCAGAGCAAGAAATTGCTTGTAAAACGTTAACAGGTCTGAAAACACCAGATTCAGAAGCCTTCAGCTCTTAAGAACAAACACTGGATCCAAAAGGTTCACTTCCCACAAATGCTGCCGGACCTGCTGAGTTTCCCACTAATTTTTGTGCTGTCTCTCAGATCTGCAGTTCTTTTTCTGATAGAAAACAAACGTTTACTCATTGAAGGGGAAATTTGATCAGGTGGTAGTCCACTTCATCCACAGAGATAGATGGGATGGAGCATAGGATCATAAAATTCTTACAGTGCAGAAACAGACTATTCGGCCCATCATGCATCCCACCAAGTCTCACCCTCTACGCTATTCCTGTAACCTCGCATTTCTCATTGCTAACCATGTAACCTACACTCACCTGGACCCCTACGACTATTGAGCGTTGCAAATCCACACTAACCTGCGCATTTTTGGACTGTGTGAGGAAACTGGAGCATCCGGAGGAAACTCACGCAGACACAGGGGGAATGTGCAAACCCCACACAGACAGTCTTAAATCAGAGACGGATCTGGGTAATTGGAGAGGTTTCAAGAGGGAGTGCAGACTGGCGTGTGAATGATGGGCCGAAAGCCTGTTGTCAGTGTTGTAAAAGCTTTACAGTAACATGATTCCCTACATCCAGCATTCAACACAGTTTGCATTTTTTTAATCCGTCCTGTTATTGACATTATTCTGAGTGAAATTTCGAGAGAGGCTGTTTGTGCATTCACTCAGATCTGTATTTTGCTGGGTCAGGAGCATCATACAAAATAACAACTGGAAGAGGGAGAATTGAATTCCCCCTCCCACTCTGCCGAGGACATGCAGGACCTCGAAATTCTAAATCACCACTCACTCACCGCGCGACGCCTGGAGGAAGATTGCCTGATCTTCCGCTTCAGGAACCTCCAACCTTAGGGCATCAATGTGGCCTTTACCATTTGCCTGATTTCCCCTTCCGACCACATTATCCCAGTTCCATCCTGCCAGCTTGGCATCATCCTCATGGCCTGTCCTACCTGCCAATCTTCCTTCCCACCTATCCGCTCCACCAGTCGTAGGTTTTCAGGTTAGTGTCGGTTATATGGTTAACCATGAGAAATGCGGGGTTACAGGAATAGCGTAGGGGTGAGACTTGGTGCGATGCATGATGGGCCGAATAGCCTGTTTCTGCACTCTAAGAATTTTATGATCCTATGCTCGATCCCATCTATCTCTGTGGATGAAGTGGACTATCACCTTTACCCCCACATCGATCCATCAATTGCGCACTCAGCTCATTTCTCCGCAGCACCACTCCCTCCCATTTATCTGTCCACACTGGACGCTCCCAGCCTCATTCCTGATGACGGTGTTTTGCTCGAAATATTGTCTCTCCTGCTCCTCAGATGCTTCCTGACCTGCTGTTCTTTTCCTGCATTACTCTAATCTTGACTCTGATCTCCAGCATTTGCAGTCCTCACTTTCACCTCGCATGACTGAATTCCTGCCCCTTACAGATCGAATTGGGTCTCGTGTTTTCATCATGAATTTCATTATGTTTAATATAGTTTATTTTAAAAATCACCACAATATATTGATGCTCTCATGAGCATGTAATGCATTTGGACAGAACAATGCCTCCTTTCTCTGTGAACAAAAAGAATATCAAGGAGTCGGTTTGGAGAATGTTTCCTCTCACAGACAAGGAATAGCGAGTTGTACTTCTCTCTGAAATAAACACCGGCCATTCAGAGGAATCTGATAAGGTCATGCAACATCTGTTGAGAGAAGGGAAAGTGTGGCTCATGTGTTATGAGAGTAGGGGAATTCAGCAGAGCAGTAGAAAGTTAGGAAAGTAATAATTACTGAACAATTGGAATGGGGATAACGCTAAAGAAAGTATGAGGGGTCTGTACAACCTGTTTAACATGTTCAGTCTGTTCTCGTAGTCTATCCAATCAAAACAAGATTTAGACTTCATATCCAGTTTCCTGTCCAATCCACGTATCCCGTGACTCCCTGAGAAACCAGTTATCTGTGTTTTCCAATCTGAAATGCACTCAGTGAGGGTGCATCAGCAAGCGTCAGGGAGAGAGAATATTACAGACTCAGAGGCCTTAGAGTTAATCGCGCTCTCCTCATCTCATTCCCAATAACCTCCCCCTTACCCTGAGGGTGCAGTCAATAATAACCAAAAGATCTGTAAATGGTGTAACTTTGACACTGACTTCTCTTCACAGATTTGGTCAGACCTGCTGAGCTTTTCCGCAACTCCTGAGACTGTGTTATCGTGTTTCAGATACCCAGAACGACAGGATCAATTTCTCACCATCTACCTTCTGAAGCCTGTTCAGAATTTGATGCATTCAAATGAAATTGTATTTCAATTTTCATGAATATGGACACAATTTATTCAAAAGCTCAGCATTGGAGCACATGGGTTCCAAATAGTTACCTTTGTTTTGTGGTTCATTAATGTGTTTGGCTCATTGCCACTGGGTTATCACGTATTACTCAGATATAATTGTTCTGGAGAAATTGACGATGAGTTAGCGTCTTGAACTGCTGCCATTCATTTTGTCCAGATAAACCCATAATAATGTAAGGGAGGGAGTTCCAGGATTTCCAATGAATGGCACTTGTGGAACTGAGACGTTTTTCCGACCCACGGTGGCGAGCGGCTGGATGTGGAAATTTCACCTGGTGTCCTGTGTCTCTGCTGTGCTCAGTGTTCCATGCGATAATGCCCTGATTCTGGAAGCTGCGCTGTGAGGAAATTTGGGGAATTTCGACAGTGTAATCTTGTCTGTGGTACACTCCAATGCTACTGAGTGTGGGTGGTGGAGACAGAGAATATTTGTGACTGTGGTGCTGAGCCAGCTGCACTGCAAGTTAATTCTACCTAATTATGGAGAACATACCTACTTGCCATCATCATCATCATTCCATTTCACAGTTTGATATCACTCCATTTCACTGTCACGCTCACTCTCCTGCACAGTCCCATTGTCCCGTTCACTCCCTCGCACACTCCCCCACCATCATGCTCACTCTCCCGCACACTCCCATTGTCCTGTTCACTCCCTCACACACTCCCCCGCTGTCACGCTCACCCTTCCGCACACTCCCATTGACCCGTTCACACCCTCGCACACTCCCTGACTGTCATGCTCACTCTCCCGCACACTCCCAACGTCCTGTTCACTCCCTCGCACACTCCCCCACCATCATGCTCACTCTCCTACACACTCCCATTGTCCCATTCACTCCCTCGCACACTCCCCCCCGTCACGCTCACTCGCCCGTGCACTCCCATTGTCCTGTTCAATTCCTCGCACACTACCCCACCATCAGGCTCACTCTCCCGCACACTCCCATTGTGCCGTTCACTCCCTTGCACACTCCCCCACCGTCACGCTCCCTCTCCCACACACTCCCATTGTGCCGTTCACTCCCTCACACACTCCCCCAAAATCACGCTCACTCACCCGCCCACTCCCATTTTCCTGTTCACTCCCCTGCACACGCCCCCACCATCACGGTCACTCTCCCGCAAACTCCCATTGTCCCATTCACTCCCTCGCATCCGCCCCCACTGTCACGCTCACTCTCCCGCACACTCCAATTGTCCCATTCACTCCCTCGCACACGCCCCCACCATCACACTCCCTCTCCCAAACACTCCCATTGTCCCATTCACGCCCTCGCACATGCCCCCACCATCACACTCCCTCTCCCAAACACTCCCATTGTCCCATTCACTCCCCTGCACACTCCCCCACCATCACATTCACTCTCCCACACACTCCCATTGTCCCATTCACTCCCTCGCACACTCCCCCACCATCACGCTCCCTCTCCCAAAAACTCCCATTGTCCATTTACTTCCCTGCACACGTCCCCACCGTCACTCTCACTTCCTCACACTCTCCCCCTCAGTCATGCTCTCTCCCCCAAACATTACCCCGCCATCATGCTCACTCCCTCGCACACTCCCCCAGCATCACACTCACATGCCCACACAGTCTCCTACCATCACACCCCTCACACACCTTAAACTGAGCTCCTGACAGTTGATCCCCTCTAAATGACCTTTAACCCCATCCCCATTCTATTCCCTGAGTAACAGACAGTATGTCCCAAACAATGTGTTCTGTTTGTGATATCTTGTTGTACCAGTCTCAGCCACAGCCTACAGTGCCACTTCACCTGTTACCCCCAGTAACGGCTGGTGTTCTCACACCCACTATGTCCCCAAGCAATGGCGTTTGGCCCAAGCTCTATATAGTTGCCCTTGCAATGGCCTGACATGCCGTCCCAATCTCTGTTCCCTAACATCGGCCTGACAACCCTCTTCTGTTCCCCCAGCACCTAAGGATTGGAGGAAGACAGTAACATTGGGAGGTTATGATTGCAAGATGGAGAGAGAGTGAATGAGATTGGGGAAGGCAAGGACAGTGGAATTGAATGGAAGGGATATATGGAGGGAGAAGGATAAAGGGAGCAAGGTGAATTCTGCTGAGAGCTAGGTTGAAGTGGGAGACCCAGAGGGGAAAGTAAGGACAGAGGGAGTTAAACCCAGCTCCTGAGCTCAGGGCGCGGTGCCCTCCCCTTCCCTGAGGCCCAGGACTCGGGGCTGAGTCCGTCTCTCTCCAGCTCAGCTTCTCCAACATAAAGACACACAACAACATCGGTCACTCTGCTGCTCGGCACGCTTTAATCAACATTTTTATTTCTTACAAATGGAAGTGATGGATACAGTCAGTGGGATGATGCCTTTTCGCACTGTCCCCTGAGTTGTGAGAAACATTGAAATGTTTCCCTGTAACCATCCTGGGGGATAAGGTTGGACAAACCAGCGCTACCCTCAGTCTGTTACCATAGCGACAGGCTGCTCCATCACTGAAACACTGAACTGAATTGAGAAAATCCCGGATGGATTGATTAATGAGGGAATTTGATGGATGGATGGATTTGGGTGAAGGGATATTTCAGCACATTCTTCAGCTGCTGCCTGAACATAGTCTGGGTCACGGCATAAATCACGGAGATTGTGCAGCAACTGAGGAGCTGCAGCATGAAGCCCAATTCCCGCACAAACCAATCGAGAGACACAGACTTATACCCAACATACAACATCCGGTTCCATATAGAAAACAGCATGAACGTTGACCATAACAGGATAAAATTGGCCGAGATCACAAACAGTAAAATTATGGATTTTTTTCGGTTTCTCATTTCAGTGTCAGACTGAGCGTCCCCATTGGTGTGAGCGCGGAGTCTCCTGCGGGCTCTGCTGGTCACTAAAATGTATCTGACGGTGAGAACATTGAGCAGCAGAATCAGGAGAAATGGGACACACGGGGTTAGAATCTGGTGGAGGAGCTCGATTGTGACCCAGACTCTGGATAATAGACCGGCGTCTGTTACCTCACAAAACCAGGGATAGTTCCACAGCGAATACCGAGCCGTGAGCATAAAATACCAGGAAATGTTCTTTAAACAGGTCAGCACAGTCACTGCTCCCAGAACCACAGCCGCCGTTTTCTCACTGCAATATTTAATTTTCAGCTTCTGGCAACAAATGGCCACAAACCGATCAAAGGTGAAAGTGACGGTGAACCAGACAGAGCTGTCAGTGGCTGCATAAAGCAGGACAGCGTGAATATTACACACGGGGACGGAGTACTTCAGGAAATAAAACTGTTGCCGATAAACAATGGGAATGTGTCTCAGGATCAGGTCGAGGATAATAACCAGGGGATCCGCCGCTGCCATGGCCCCCAGGTAACGTCTGACACATGGAGACAATCCACAATCTTTATAAAGCAGGACGTAGATGGTCACTACGTTAACTGTGAGGAAGGAAAACAAACCCATTATCCATCAGCCTGGAGGCAAAGGGACCCGTTTGATCGGGGACCAAGTGAGATTTTCAAATGTGTCCCTGTATTCAGGGATTATGAAAGTAATTGGAGCTGGAATAACAAATGGGAAGGTTTGAATTACTGACAAAAATGTGACATAAACCACAAGAAACCCTCCCTCCCCAAAACACACAGAGACACATCCATAAGGACAGATGGTTTCTCGAACATTCCCATACACTCGATGACTCGAGAGCAGACACAGGTCACTCCTTCCCAGTTCCTACTACGGAGTGTGGAAACGTTGCTGTCCTGAAGGATTCTCTCCCAGTTTCCTGAACACAAACGGAGTTTGAGAATTTCTGTACATTGGTCTAAATTGTGGTCAATCCTGTGTTGGGAAGTCATGTAAATGCAGGGAAAACGTATTCACCCCTTTAACTGCCTGAGGGGCCTTCGGAACATTGTCTCCTTCTCCCTGGAACGGGATCTCTTCCCTCGGGATCTTAGCATTTGTTCAATTCACTGACGTCCGGCCGTTCACAAACAATGTCAGGGACAGAACATTCCGGGGAATGTCAGTTATAGAATGTCAGGGACAGAACGTTCCGGGGAATGTCAGTTATAGAATGTCGGGGACAGAACATTCCGGGGAATGTCAGTTATAGAATGTCAGGGACAGAACGTTCCGGGGAATGTCAGTTATAGAATGTCAGGGACAGAACGTTCCGGGGAACACCTTGATCTGTCCATCATCTTTCCCCCATCCACCCCACCAACGTGATGTACTGTGCACAGGCAACATATCCATCCAGCACGGGGCGCTGCACTAACCACATCATTGCATTATCTATAAACCTCAACCAGATAGTCTATTCACCACAGCGACCTGTGCAGTGATGAGCCGTGAATTAATCTGTGACCCAGGAGCGGTTACCCTCCCAGCAAGGAGGACTGTGTACCCCATCCCAGTGCATTGATCTGTAAACCAGGAGCAGTTACCCTCCCTGCATGTAGGACTGTGTACACCACCCCAGTGCATTGATCTGTAAACCAGGAGCAGTTACCCTCCCTGCATGTAGGACTGTGTACCCCACCCCAGTGCATTAATCTGTAAGCCAAGAACAGTTACCCTCCCAGCATGTAGGACTGTGTACCCCACCCCAGTGCATTGATCTGTAACCCAGGAGCAGTTACCCTCCCAGCATGTAGGACTGTGTACCCCACCCCAGTGCATTGATCTGTAAACCAGGAGCAGTTAACCTCAGTCTGTAGAGCTGTGTACACCACCCCAGTGCATTGATCTGTAAAGCAGGAGCAGTTACCCTCCCAGCATGCAGGACTGTGTATCCCACCCAGTACAATGCTGAGTAACACTGGGTTAGACCACTGCCCAGTGTGGGGAAACTTGCAGCCCGTGTGGAAGGGACAGGATGTGCAGCTTCCATCCATTTACAGCTCCATATCTCCATTGTGCAATGACAAGGGGGTGCTGTTGGTGTGAAACTCATTGCCAGAGAGAGATGGCGGGGGAAATCAGTTTACATATCACCACATGGGAGTGGTTTGGGAAGTAGACAGATAGGAGGTGACTGAGAGATAGTGTTATGGAAGGATGTGTTCCCAGGTTTCAGAATGCAGAAATGTAGACACTTCGATAGCATCCTGTAACATGAGCCAGTCTTCCTAGGAAAGATGGGAAAAAGGGTTATTGGTGTGAGGTGAAATGATGGAGAGTTTTGGATGAACGTTTGTTCTATAGATTTGTAACTGGAAGTGATTTCAACAGAATCCAATACTCATTGGGCAGATTCTAACAATAATTTCTCAGTGACATTTTCATTGAGTGTGACAGAGGGATCATCTGCACGAGGCTGAGCTAGTTTCCTCGTGCTGTCGTATCGAACTCACTTCATTAACTACCCAGCCCACTCCATGGTGTCCATCACATTCAATACCAGCGCGATTCTCCCACCCATCATGGTTGGAGGTACTCACCATCGCCCATGTGACCCTGGATATTCCGTTCTCCCTTACACTGGTGCCATCTTTAAAATGCCAATGTGCACACGGTTGAACTTTCTCAGCTTGGAGCTGCCCTGCACAGTTTACTCCGAGCGTGGCAGATAAGGGGCAATTACACTGCGGTTTGTCAACAGGGGCACAGAGGACCTGGTGGATGGTCAAGTATAGAGGGGGACCATTCTCTTCCCAGAGGGGGCAACACCACCAGAACCACCGAGCATGGTCTGAACTCACCACCCAGCTCAGTGCAGTATCTGTGGACTGAAGAAATGTCCAGCAAGACAGGACAAGCATCAATAACCTTCCCTGCTCTGTAAGGATAAGGGTCACTGTGTAGCTGTTATAGCACCTATCCCCGAACAAGGCTCATGAACCACCACTCTCACTGCTGCATGCAGCACCTTCCCCCTCTCTCTCTCTTCCCTCAATTTTACACCCCCACATTAACAACACTGTAGACTGACTCCCTCCGAACTCCTCACCATGACCCCTCACCTCCACTAGCACTAACAGCAGGGCCACCCACGCCCACCCTCCCTCCCTCTCCTTCTCCCTTTCCAGGAGAAACAGCCTGGAATAGGACAGTAAGGTCCAAGCCGGGAGGTGGAGTGCCCCGTTATCTGTTCCCACACCCCGGGCCTCCCGCCATGTGGGGAGGACCCTGGTAGGAGCCGGAGAGGACGGGGACGCCTCGTGTGGAGATTCTGAAACATCCACGTCCCACTGACCGAGTAAGGAGCAATGTTCAGTGAAGGGCAATTCTCACTTTAAACCCACTGGCAGCTCGGTTTCCCCCCCGGAACAATTTAGAAGCCGTGGCACTGATGCCATCTCCCTTTTGTGTCGAGCTGGTACAAATGGAATCCCCACGGTCTCGGTGGGCAGGAGGGTGGGCTCACAGCACATCGTCACCACCACCTCCTAGGAAGGGAGCACGGAGGCTCCCTCCTACACATCCCCCTGTAAACAGCTCAGATACTGAAACCAATCTATGATAGTTCCTGCTCTCCTCACTTGTCCTAACATCTTCAATAACCTGTGCTCATATACACACAGCGCCCTCTCTTCCTGCAGCCCCTTTATGACGGCACAGCCTGTTTTCAACTGTCTATCTTTATCTTTCTTACCAAAGTGCATCACCTCACACTGCTCTGCATTGATCCCCGTCTACCTTCCATCTAAACACGACACTAACGTGTCATTGTCTTGTTGGAGTTCCACACTGTCCTCCAATAGACTTTACAATTATTCCAGGTTTGGCGCCATCTACAAACACTGCGATTGTCATCGTGTCACAGTCCCCATGAAACAACTGAAATCCTGCCATACCCACTAGCGTGAGAGCAAGTGAAATTCCCATGTTCCCATGGACAGTTCGAATAATGACATACTGTCAATGGAGCAACAAAAATCCTGACACACACGAGACGGAGTGGATGAAATATTGACAAACCACAGAGCAAGAGAAATCCAGATAAGTTCCACTTATCTATATTCATCAGGGTATAATGTGATGAAGTTGAAAGTATGTACTATACATTTAAGCGAGGGTGAATGCTGTTCTGAACTGAGAGCTTACAAGTATCTGTGGTATGAGAGGATGGCGCACTCAGAAACAGTATATTGTTATAGAGCTGGAGTCGGGTAATAAGTGGTTAAAAGAAAGGGAGTCTCAGAGTTGTGAACAGTTGATGTAAAATGATCACATTCGGATTTAAAAAATAAATTGATGTTTTTATTTAAACAGTGGAATTTGGGAGTTCTCTGTCACTCATACTTTAACAATTTACGAGGCGAAGTGAGCATTTCTTTACGTTTAGTCTAAATGACCAGTTGAGCTCAATGTTGTTTCCTAACAATTGATGTGTGTGTATCTGTGTGTCTCTGTGTGGGGCAGGTCTGGCAGTTTCTGTGGTGCTTAAAGTGATGCAATGCCACCCTCTGCTGGCCTCCACACGCCATTGCACAGGCACTGGCAGCGGGTGAAAACCAACAGGGAGTCATTCAGAGAGGGGGAGGGAGAGGGCAGCTGCTCACAGCACCACCAAACTGATGTCTCATCCATGTACTGATCTAAATGTCGTTTAAATGTTGTAACTGTCCCTGTTTTCACCACTTCCTCAGGAAGTTCATTCCACACCCAAGCCAGATTCTGTCTAAAATAATTACCTCTCATGACTTTTGTAAATCTTTTTCCTCGCACCTTAAACTATCCCTCAGTTTTGAATCCCCAACTCTAGGGAAAAGACATCAGCCCTCCACCTCTATGGAAAAGACATCATCGCTGTACCTCTCATTATTTTATACACCTCTGTAATGTTACCCCTTAATCTCATACTCTCCATTGTAAAAAGTCCCAGTCTATCCAGCCTCTCTTTATAGCTCACTCCCTCCATTCCCAGCAACATCCAGATTAATCTCTTCTGAACCCTCTCCAGCTTAATAATATCAAGGTCAATAATATCAAAGTGAATAGTCAAGGTATTTACTAAGGGTATGGGGAGTACAAAACTAGAGGACATAGATTGCAGGTGAGAGTGGAAACATTGAAAAGTGCCTCAAGGGGCAGTTTTTTTCACCCAGAGGGTCGTGTGCCAATGGAATGAGCGGGTAGGATGACCAATTGGACACAGTATTCCAGATGTGGTCTCACCATGTCCTGTACAACTACAATATGACGTCCCCATTCCAATACTCAAAGGTCTGACCAATGAAGACAAGTGTGTTAAACACCTTCTTAACCACACTGTCTGTATGAGATGCACATTTTAAGGAATTATACCTGACAGTCTTGGTCTCTGTTCTACAATAAAGCCAAAGACCCTACTTTTAATTGTATAGGTCCTGCTCTTGATTGATTTACCAAATCCAATACATCACATTAATCCAAACTAAACTCCATTTGCCACCCCTCAGCCCAGTGTGTGATATTACTGCCTCCTCACCCTTCCCATTCAGTTTTAAAATGCCCATCCCTCTCCAGGATGCCTGCACACTCTGACCTTGATTTTCACGAAGACCCTGAGCTTGGTTTGCCTTGTGTGGTTAGGGGGAGGAGGGACAGATTGCAGACACAGTCAGTGGGGAGGAGAGGCTGGACAGCAATCAGTGGCCTGGTGTTATTTCATGGTTTTAGGACGAGGGCAGTCGTGCGTGAGAGTTGGGTAATACTGCTCGGTGCTTTGGGGGCAGAAATTACACTCTTTCTTCGTCTCTGGTTTTCAGCAAGGAAAATCTATTCGAGACCCTTCATTGTGCAGTGTGTCTGCAGGATCTCTTTCCCAAATATTGCAGACTACAGATAATAGCAATTAAATACATTCATAGTTAATTTTGATGGCACAGCACGTGCACTCAACATCCTACAGTTGAGACAAATATCTTGCATTTGTTTAACAATACAAAGTGTAGTTCAGTAATGGGAACCTGTTTATAATAAATCCATACTGAGATGAAAGCTGGCACTTTAAATGGTAGTGCAGTGGGTAGTGTCCCTGCCTTCGAGCCAGAATTATGGATTTGATTCCAGTTCCTGAGCATCTTTGGTAGAGTTTCTTGCTCTGGACGAGAAGGTCGGGATTCAAGTCCTGAATGTTGTAGAGGTATGTCACAGCGTGTCAGAACAGGCTGATGATCAAACACACAGGAGAATACTGTTACAGCTTTATGGGTAAAGCTGAGTGGTGTTAGTGTCCCTACCTCAGCGCACAGAGGTCGAGGTGTAAGTCCCACAGAAGTGTTTCATAATACATCTGAACAAACCGATTAAAATGGATTTAGAATTGTGACCTGATGGAGAAGGAGGAGGTGTCAGTATTGAATTTCAGAATTTAGGCCCAGGATGATTTAAAGCACAGCTATTCGTGTTGATTGGAGTCACATTTCGCAGTAGTAGAGGTTTATAAAATCAGAATGGTCATGGATAGAGTGAGTAGTCAGGGTTTTTCTCCGGGTTAGGGGCGTCCAAAACTGGAAGGCATTGGTGGAAAGTGAGACAGGAAATATTTTGAAGAGGTCTAAAGGACACCTTTTCACACAGAGGGTGGTGTGTGTATGTAATGAGCTGCCAGAGGAAGTGGTGGAGTCTGGTACAACTACGACATGTAAAAGGCATCTGGATGCTGACAGACCTGCTGAGCTTTCCCAGCAATTCCTGTATTTGTTGAAAAAAAAATGCATTCATTTTTACACAGGTATTCTGAATACATTACACTTTTTTTCATGACGCTGGGACATATAAACATATCTTCAAATCGACTGAGACCATTTCCTACTAAGGGTTTGGCTCTGTGTCTGACAGCAGCAATGATGCACCTACATGGAACAGGGAATGTGATGGAGACATAGTTTAGACAATGTACAAGGAGGCCTCACATGGTCCAGTTTGGGAGAGGATGATATTATTGTGTGATTTAACTCAGAGAGAGAGAGAGAGAGAGAAAATGTCACCTGCCCTCGAAGGAATGGTCCATTGCATTCTCTCTCCTTCATTATTCCTCATCACAGCAATGTGTGCGAGCTAAACCAAAACCCCTACTGTCGTCGTTACTATTCTTATTTCTATAGAATCCCTGTAGTGTGAAAACAGCCCCTTTGGCCCAAAAAAACATACCAACCTTCCAAAGAGTAACCTTCCCAGGCCTGTTCTCATACAGATACCCCTGACAAGTGCACCTAACCTAGAAATCGCAGGACAATTTCAACCAATCCACCTGAACTACACAGCTTTGGATAGTGGGAGGAAA
Organism: Chiloscyllium punctatum; assembly: GCF_047496795.1. Taxonomy (NCBI): domain Eukaryota; kingdom Metazoa; phylum Chordata; class Chondrichthyes; order Orectolobiformes; family Hemiscylliidae; genus Chiloscyllium; species Chiloscyllium punctatum. Next base: position 902,634 of record NC_092788.1, on the reverse strand, counting down.
CTGGACCACCCATTAAAAGCTCACACAGACAATACATAAACTCCACGCAGTCACCCGAGGCTGGAATCAAACCCAAGTCCCAGGTGCTGGAAGGGGGTAGTTGTAACCACTGAGCCATTGTGCTAACCTTTAGGTAATCCCTGACCAGAATTCATTGGAACCTCCTCACTGCCTAATGCAAAGGGGATTCAGACACATCCAACAGATCCAGGATGAAGTCCCATTGCTAGCAGCTTGTGTGAGTATAATATCTTCAGAAGCAAAATCATATTTTCGACAATGTCCCTTTTCTGTGTGTGTGTGTGTGTGTGTGTGTGTGTGTGTGTGTGTGTGTGTGTGTGTGTGTGTGTCAGTGTTTTTAGAAAGAGAGATATCGATTCTTTATTTGCAATATCCAAACACTTTGCCATTCATCTTTCCATCATATATTTAGTAGCATTGCTCTGGATCATAAACGTGCTATTTGAGCAGATTAAAGAAACGAGCCTGACTTGTTCCTAAAACTGACCGTGACCCAGTCTGAGACCAACATCATCGGCCATATCACAAACCTGGTTACATTTAACTTTTGTTATGAGCAGTGGAGGAGTGGGAGTAGAAAAGGAAACAGTGACCCCAAAAGCCAGTGAACTATGGACCAGTGAGCCTGATGTCAGTGGTGGGTAAGTTGTTAGAGGGGATTCTGAGGGATAGCATTTACATACATTTGGGAAGGCAAGGGCTGATCGGGGTAGTCAATGTGTCTTTCTGCATGGGAAATCATGTCTCATTAATTTGATTGAATTTCATGAAGAGGTGAAAAAGAAGATTGATGAAGGCAATTTGGTAGATATTGTCTATATGGGCCTCAGCACGGTGTTCATAATATTCCAATTGATAGACAGATTCGTAAATTTCGGTCACATGGGATACAGAGGAAGCTAGTCACAATTGGCTTGAAGGAAGTGGGGTATTTTTCAGACTGGAGGCTTGTGAGCAGCAGTGTGCTGTATGAATCAGTACTGAATTCACAACATTTCATCATTAATGTAAAGGATTTAGATGTGAATATTGGGGCCATAGTTAATAAGATTACAGATTACATCAGAAAGGTGGTGTAGTAGATTATCTGAGAGTACAACGAGACCACAATTAGATGGGGAAAAGGGGCAAGGAGTGACAGATGAGGTTTAATTTAGATAAATACGAGGTTTTGCATTTTGGGAAGGCAAATCAGGGCAGGAATTATACACTTAATGGTAAGGTCCGGGGGAGTGTTGTGGAACAAAGGGATATAAGACTGCAGGTGCATTGTTCCTTGAAAGTGGAGACGCAGGTGGACAGTGTGGTGCAGAACACATTTGGCACATTAGCCTTAATCAGTCAGAGCATTGAGTATAGGAGTTGTGGTGGCATGTTGCATCTGTACAGGATGTTGGTTATGCCACTTTAAGAATACTGCATACAATGCAGTTGTCTGCAGAAACGATTTACACAGATGTCCCAGAACTGGAAAATTGAGCTTCAGGGAGAGGTTGATTAGGTGGAGGTGTTTCTCTCTGGAGTGTCAGAGGCTGAAGGGTGACATTATAGAGGTTTATAAAATCATCAGGGGCATGGATATTCTGAACAGTCACGTTCTGCTCCCCAGGATAGGGGAGTCCAGAACAAGAGGGCATAAGTTGAAGGGGAGAGGGTGAATGATTTAGGAGGGACCTGAAGATAAATGTTTCACACAGAGAGTGGTGTGTGTACAGATAGTGCTGTCAGAGGAAGTGGTGAAGATGGTTACAATTGCACATTTAAAAAGTATCTGAAAGAAGAGGGATATTTACCAAATGCTGGCAAATGGGACTGGATCAGATTTGATATCTGGTCAGAGTGAACAGATTGGACTAACGGGTCTGTTTCCATTCTGCATGACTCTCTGATTCTATAAGAGGGATGATGAAAAATTCTGAAAGGATCTTTCAAGTCGGAATTCTCTTCACTGGAAGTTTATCATGCCTCTATGTTCACATTGATTGAAAGCTGCTTTAGTTAAATATTTGACAGAGAAGTGAGTCACGGATAATGGGACGCAGACTGGAAAGTGGGGCTGAGACCAAAACCTGATCAGCCACAATCTTAGTGCCTGGTGGAGAAGGCTCAAATGACCCGCTCCTGCTCCTCAGTCCCATGTTTCTGTGTTCCATTCAGCCCCTCAAACCTGCTAGACAGAAACAGCTGGAGGCTACATACTCCTATAACCTGGTGCACAGAAACAGAGGAGAACATTCAGCCTTTCAAGACTGTCCCATGCGCTTTGAGGAAAATTGGAAAATGTAATTGGAAAACCCAGGTTGGGTATGAAAGAGGCCCCTCATCTCTCTTCACAGAGCTTCCCCTCTCTGCAACTTGTGCTTCATTTGTTGGTCATGTTGTAGACCCAAATTCACTGAGAATACAGCCCCCATACCTCACCCAGAGATGGCTCACAAAATGCTCTGGTCTCCCTGACTGCAACATTCAATAACAGAACATCCATTAAAATAACACCCACTAACTTTCCAATAACAGAATGTGAGAACATCAGAAACAGGGGCAGGTCGTTCACCCCCAAGCCTGCCTTGCCCTTCACTAACATCATGACTGATCTGCTCTTCGTCTCAAATCCTCTTTCATGCCCAATTCTTTATTGCCCTCAACTCTCTGACAGAACAATATCCATCTACTTGCTCTTCAAATGTTTTCAGTCATCTAGCTCCCAGAACACTCTTGAAAGGAGAAATCCTGACATTCAATACTATCTGTTTGAAGAAAACAATTGCTGCTCCGTTATATCATGGCCTATTGATGTGAACAAAAGAGGTTGAGACAAGGGTTCAGGTAAAAACGACTGGCCCTGATATCAAGGCAGTGGTTGACTTTTGTTGACATCAAGGAGCTTAACAAACCTGGACTTAATGGGAATCAGAGTAACCTCTCCAGTGTTTGGAGGCAAACATGTCACAAAGGAAGATGGTCATCATCTCAGTCCTGGGTCACCTCTGTGGGAGATCCTCAGGGTAGCTTCCTCTTCACAAACATCTTCAGCTGCTTCAACAAAGTCTCTGCGCCCCCACCCTCCCCACCATAAGAGCAGAAGCGGGGATGGTCACTGAAGATTCCACAATTCTCAGAACATTTTGTCCCCTGTCAACTCCTGAACTGGTCTGTGTCCCACAAGCAGCAAGACCCAGACTCCATTGAGGCTTGTGCTGTTAAAGGGTCCATAACATTCACGTAAAAGCACTGCCTGGCACTGCACATTGCCACAGTAAAATAAGAGTTCATTCAGCACCTCACGCTGGTTTCACAGGAATATGAGGAAGTCGTTCAGCCCATTGACAGCATTGGAGAAGAACAGGGGCAGCCCATTTGGTGCGTCCAGCCTGTTACTCAGGGAGAGAGGGAGTCTAGTGTGATGGGCCACACCAGGGCCCCTCGAAAATATTTGAAGACGGTAACCTCGACACTATTTTTTTTATTTTAAAGGAAATGTAAACTGTCTGTAGCAGATGCAATGTGACTGGTCAAACTACACGGTGTGAAGCAAAACACCATCTACTTAAACACCAAATATAAACTGAAACCAAAGAAAGAGGAATTTAGAATAACGTAATTCTATTGGACAAGTTAACAGAATAAAGGATCTAGGAACTATTACTGATGAACTGTACCAATATAGGAAAATCGCATAAACACAGCCCTTGGCAAAAATGAATATTCAGACACAGATTGTCACAAACATTTCTCCAATCCAGGAATTAAAAACAGCACCAAGAGAAAATTCAGAGAGAGGAGCAGCGAGGAGATAGTCACTGAAGCTTCCAACTCTGTGGAGATCACAGTAGTTTCTGATGTTACTGAGAAAGCAAAACCCAGAGATCCTAATCTGTGAGAGCTGGCCACACCCATTCAGGCTGCATTAAAATAAACCCGAAGCCTCCCTCGCTATTTACTCGATGGTCACTATTTTAATTTTTTGATTCTATCTTTAAATTAATAACGTTCGATAATATATTCCGATTTATTTTCTGTGTGTGTGCATGTATGTGTTTGTGTATGCGTGTTTATATACATCTGTTGTAAGTCCATTAGCCTTTATGGACTAAAAACCTCTGCCTGACCCTCTGCCTGTTCAGGTTTTGTTTCCTGCACCGTGACATCAAACAGGATGTCAGTTAACTGAACCTCAACTCCTTTGTCTTTTTCTTTCGTTTTTTTTCCTTCCTGCTGTTACTGATGACAGTGGGATCATGTTACTATATAGTCTGCAAAAATTCCTGGTATTTTTCTTTTAACTCCCGAGTTCCCTAGTTTTCCTTTGACTTCTCCAACACAAGGGGGACCTCTCCAACCTTGACTCCTGCTAAATCGTTCCCAAGTACAAACTGTCATCCTAGAACTGACACTCTGTCACTCACTCTCACTGTTACTTCTCCAATATTGATTTGGAACTCCAAACTGATGTTACACAGGGGAATGCTTAATTTCTGTCTCCATTCCACAAATTATCAAGCTCTTGATTAAAACGTCAGAAAGAGTGAAAATACTTCCATCTCTTACTATTAGAAGCTGAGAGAAAGTGAGGACTGCAGATGCTGGAGATCAGAGTTGAACACTGGGGCTGGAAAAGCACAGCATGTCAGTCAACACCTGAGGAGCAGGAGAGTTGACATTTCAGGCACAAGTCCTTCATCAGGGAAGTGGGAGGTAAGGGAGTGGAAAGGGGGTTGAGAAATAAATGGGAGGGTGGGGGTGGAGCTGGGTGGGAGGTAGTTTGGAAGGCGATAGGTAGATGCAGGTGGGGGGTGATGGTGATAGATCAGAGAGGAGGGTGACGTGGATAGGTGGTAGGACAACTGGACCCCTCAAACAATGTAGCATCAACATCGGCTTCACTCATTTCCAAATCTCTCCTCCCAAAACCTTATCCAGATCCGAGCATTGAATTTAGCACCACCCTCTTTCACTGTCTTAATTGTCCATCTTCCTTCCGACCTATCCAGTCCATCTTCCCTTCCGACATATCACTATCACTCCCACCTACATCTTCCCATCGCCTTCCCAGTGACCCTCCCAGCAGCCCAGCTCCTACACTCCTGTTTAACTTACAGCCCCCTTGTGCCCCCGCCACATTCCTGACGACGTCTGATATGTCGATTGCCCTGCTCTTCAGATGCTGCCTGATCTGTTGTGCTTTTTGGGCGCCTCACTTATCAACTATTGGAGACTGAGCAGATCTCGCATTTCACAAAATAATAATTTCTTATCCTTCACTCCCCCCCCCCCCCCGCCCTTTCTGAGTTAAGTTTATTCATAGAGGTGAATTCTTTATAGAGATCAGGCACTGCCTCCATACCCAGCTCCTGCCTCGGCTGTGCACTCTCCTGCAGCTCCTTGACTCTATTTGGGGTCTCCTTTACCAGTTTCACTAATACCACTGGCTTAAACTCTTTTACTACCTCTTTTCCCAAAGTGTCTTCCTTGAACGCCCAGCACTGTGTGTCCCAGCTTACTGCAGTGAAAACACCTTTTCCCAATGCCCTTCTAAAACCATCAGCACTGTAATTTTATGTGTTGCACACCGTTACAGTGAGAACACCTGAGGCCTTTCATCACCTTTCAACCCCTTGGCCATCTTTTCTCACCTGTGGTAAATTATTGCCAGTGTGTTTTATTCTATGTCTTGTAGTGTAGGATCTCTCCTTCTCCCAATTTCCATCCCTCACAGGATGAAAATCCTCCCAGAAGCTAAATTTAGTCTCATGAACCAATGCGTATTTAGCTGCCATTTCTGCCACGCTTCACACTTCTTGAACTGTTTGTTCATTCAAGTGAATTCTTACCATCTGTGGAAATAAGTCTTTAAACTCCTCTAGCAGAATAATCTCCCTTCGAGCCTTACAGGTCTTATCCATGTTTAAGGCTCACAACCATCTATCAAAATGACTGTGTTGAATTATTTCAAGCTCAACATAACTCTAACCTGATTCTGTCTCTATATTTCTGAACCTATGTCTGTCTGCTTCTAGTACCAGTCCATAAGCACACAAAATAGCTTGTTTGACATCTGCATAATCTTTTGCCCCCTCAACTGACAGCACTGCACATACCTCACCAGCTGTGCCCACCAACTTAGTCTGAACTCGCATTACCCGCAAATTCACTGGACACACCATCTTATGTGTCAATTTTTCAAATGAAATAAAAACGGTTTTTCGCACTGAAATATGGCAATATATTAACATAGTTGTATACATCACTACGTTCTCCCTTCATCTTCATTCTGCTAATTTAACTTTCTTACCTAATTCTCAACTTCTGAATTTCAAATTCTCTCTCCCTTTCTTATTCCTCTCTTTCTCTTTCTCTATCTTCTCTCTCTCTTTCTGTCTCTTTTTTTATCTTCTAAGTCCAGTAGCCACATTTGCAATTTAAGTTTTTCTAACTCGACTGCAGTTGCCTGTTTCTCTGATACACCAAAGTGCTTGACCAACTCCATTTCAATTTCAGCTTTCCTTTTGTCCCTGGTTCAAGCCAATTCTAATCTATTTGTTAGTTCTAAACGTATGCCCTTTCTCTGTTTTTCTAAACTTTCCTGGCAAATTTGGGAATCATCTTCAAAACCCAGAACCTCTTCAGTAATGTTAAAAGTCATTACTTCTAATTTAACTAACCAAAGTAAACAAAATTAAACAAATTTTCTCACCTGTTTTATTTAAAGATCTAGGTCACTAATTGCCAAGTGATGCAACCTGCTGGGACCTTTTTTTAATCCCAAATATGTTCAAATCTGTCCAAATCCCATACGACAAGCTCTCAAACTGTTATGATGTCAATGTAGAACCCCTCTGTTAATTAAAACCACACACCCAGAAAAGCTCACCTTGCCTCGTACTGTGTTAAAACATGAGTGACAGAAAAGTCCTAAATTCCTCTATTAAAAGAAAAATAACAATTTACAACTCTGTAAGTTAGCTCGCTGCGCTTGAATGTTTGTTTTCAGATGTTTCATCACCAATGCCATCAGTGAGAGTCTCCGGTGAAGTGCTGGTGGCATGTCCCGCCTCTTTATTTATAGGCCTTGGTTTCTTAAATTGGGTGCTGTCATTTACGGTTCTTTTTTCAAGGCAAGGTAGATCGGATCTAAATTGATGTGTTTATTAATGTACTTCTGGTTAGAATGCCTTGCCTCTAAGAACTTCCGTGCGTGTCTTTGTTTTGCCTTTCCTCGGATGTGTGTATAATCCCAGTCAAATTGGTGTCATTCTTTGTCTGTATGTATAGAAACTAGTGAAAGTGGGTCATGTCTTTCAGTAGCCAGTTGGTGTTCATGTATCCTGTTAGCATGACAACAGTACAGTTTTAAATGTAGGAAAATGGTTTTATATACACTGTTTAATCAGTGTGTGTTCAGATATGTAATATTGTTCATATGTGTACAACACATTCTGAATGAACCACGGAGACACAGTGATCAAAAAATGATGCAAATGATGTATAACATTTATAAAGCATTAACACATTATTTGGTCCTCATCTGAAGTGATTTGTTCGCCTTCTCTCAACGTTCCCCCTTTTCTGGGATTCCCTACTCTTGGCTCTCGTTCTTATCAGGATGTGTGTTATAAATTCTTGCTTCAGGTGTCCCAACTTATTTCAGTTAATCCCCTTTCTATCAGGAATCCAATGCATTGGTTGCTGGGTTCTTTCCAAAGCCAGTGTCTGTCATATTATTGAAGATGTAAATTCTAGCATCAGACCCAGTATTTGAGCATATTACGCTGTTAGACATGCACTTTACAAAGGACCTCAGCACACCGAAATTGTCAAAACATTGAGGGATATACATCGACTTCTTTTGAAAATCTAGTTTTCTCAATTTTCACATCTCCACATTTATATTCTGTCTCTCTCGTTCTCTCTTTGTTTCGAATTATGAAATCCACCAATTTTTCTTCGTGTCACATCTTTCAAAAGTCCTTCTTTTGGTTTATACCTATTGCTCTGTTCTTGATGTAATGCGATTATAATAAGCAATGTATCTACAAAGACATGCGGGAGGAGCTAATTCGAAGGGGAGCCGAGCAGGAAAGACCATGGAGTAGTAATGGCAGGAGCTTCTGAGGATAATTCGGACGATATCAGAAATTCATCCCAAAGACGATGAAACATATTCATGGGAGGACAAGGCAACCATGACCGATAAGGCAAGTCAGGGACAGCACCAAACCAAACGAGAAAACATGCAATGTGGTGAAGCTTATTGAGGATCCAGAGAATTCATTGGCTCCGAGACTACATGAGGCTGGTATCACTCACACTACAGAGCTCTAAATCTGGTCAGAAAGAGAAACAGAGGGAAAAACATTCTCTTTAAACACGGAAGATGGTATTACTCAAGGAATCAAACAATTGAAATAAATTCAGTTAAATGCTGTTTTAAAATGTGTCAGATTGAAAGCGTGACCCGGGGAGAGACTCTCAGCACAATGAAAATTTGAAAATGGAAGTATTATCACATCAGAAACCAGAGTAGTTCATTGAGTAGAGGGCTGATGGGTGAATGGGTCTCGATGTGAACTGAGGAACAGACAGCAGAATTGCATTGCAGTTTTTGCAGCTCAAAACTATGTATTCATGTCGTGCTGCAGACCACAACAGCAGGAGAAGGGGACCTGCATTCAACCACAACATGTAACTTGTTTGCCTGGGATAATCTCCTCAGTCTTGCGTTACCATCAGTGGGTGAACAAGTCATGGTCAGAACCACTTGAAGCGAAAACTGATGCTAGCCCATTAAAACTACCGCACTTGACCAACAGATCTGACTGAAGCTCTGCAATCCTGCCACATTCAGTCATAAATGGTGATGGATGATTGAACAAATAACGGAGGAGAGGTCTCCACAAGCATCCCCACTCTGTATAATCAAACAGCCCTGCACATCAGTGTAAGCGACAAGGATGTAGTATCTGCACCATCCTCAGCCAGAAGTGTTGAGGCAATGACCCAACTTACCCTCGCCATGATTCCCACCGAATCACAGATGCCAGAATTCAATCAACTCGATTTGCTGTAATTGACATGAAGAAACAGCTGAACACTGTAGATACGTCATATGCAATGGGTCCTGACTCCATTCCCGCAATAGGACTGAAGACTTGTGCTGTCCTTGGGGAACCTATTTCATTCCAGCTCCAAATCCCTGGCAATGTGGAAAATTACTCAGCTATGGCCAGTCCCCTAACAGGGGAATAATTACAATCTGACCAATTACCTCCCCCTCAGTCCCACCACGACAGTCAAATTGGTAGGAGTTCGTTTTGACAGAGATGTCAAGCAGCACAGAAATAACCTGCTCGGTGTGGTTTCCGATAGGTCCCCATGTGGAGATGTTGCTGCTGTGGGAATGTCACTGGATTACTAATCCAGACCAGGATTATGGTCTGGCAGTGGGTGGAAATTAAAAACAATTAATGAAACATCGAGATTGAGAGGGGATCTGATTGAAACGTATAGGATTATGAAAGGACTGGACACTCTGGCAGGAGGGAACATATTTCCGTTGATGGGGGAGTGCCGAACCAGAGGACACAACTTAAAAATACGGGGTAGACCATTTAGGACAGAGATGAGGAGAAACTACTTCACCCAGAGAGTGGTGGCTGTGTGGAATGCTCTGCCCCAGAGGGCAGTGGAGGCCCAGTCTCTGGATTCATTTAAGAAAGAATTGGATAGAGCTCTTAAAGATAGTGGAGTCAAGGGGTATGGAGATAAGGCTGGAACAGGATACTGATTAGGAATGATCAGCCATGATCATATTGAATGGCGGTGCAGGCTCGAAGGGCAGAATGGCCTACTCCTGCATCTATTGTCTATTGTCTATTGTCTATTGAGATCTAAAATCAGGTACCTGTAATACTTACCTTGAAGCCAATGTCGATTGTAAACAGCAGTTTGCTTCCCAATGTACTTTCAGGAAGTGAATCTCCCGTGGTTTCCTGGTCTGGTGTAAACGTGACTCTAGACACACAGAGATGTGATAAACTGTTCAATGGTCTCTGAAATGGCTCAAAGATTATCATCGCTGCTTCCAATTTGTCTCGCCCTTTCAGAGTTTTATATATTTCCTTGAGATCTCCACTCATTTTCCTAAAGCCCATGGAATACAGGTCCAGTTGCCCCAAACTCTGCTCCCACAACAAGCCTGCCATCCCAGAGATCAGTCTGGTCATCCTTCACTGCACTCCTCAATGTCAGGTTTGTCCTTTATTAAGTAAGGAGACCAAAACTGCACACAATATTGCACAATGTTCAAGATGGGGTTTCACGAAGGCCCGATACAGCTGCAGTAAGACACCCTTACTCCTGGACTCAAATCCCCCTGAAATGAAGTTAAACACACCCTTTACCTTCCTAACTCCTTTCTGTTCCTACAAAAAATTACTTTCAGTGACTAGTATACAGGGAGATCCAGATCGTTTTCAATGCTACAGCTACCCAACTGGTGAGTCTATGTACACTGGGAAGTGTCTCAATACCATACCCAGTATTTTCTGGCTTCAGAACTCACTGCCCTGTATGGACGGCGGGAATCGGTGAAGAATGAAACAAAAAGAAGCATAAGACCCTTTATAGAGTAACATTTTTCAACCTTTTCAGATGGTCGGCTACCATTCTCTTTTTCCCATCAAAAAGCACAACGTCACATCTACCCACATTGCGCTTACTTGCCCCGTATTTGCGCAGACACTCCACTTACCTCAGTCACCTTGGAGCTTTTTTTACATTCTCCTCACCCACTCATAATCCGATATCGGTTAATACCATCAGCAGGTTTGGGAATATTGCATTTGATTCCCTCTAACAAAAGTTTGGCGTGTATTTGAAATAGCTTGGGCCCAAGCACTGAATCCTGCTATACCCCCGAGTACTCTGCTCGAAACAAACATTGATTTATTCCTACTCACTGTTTCCTGTTAGCTCTCCTATCCTAAGACCATACTCTTCTATTAGCCCCAGTCCCATAAAATTCAGATTTGCATTGTTGGCTTGGGGCTTTATCAAAAATCTTCCTGAAAACCCAATCGAGTTGCATTGATTGTTTTTCCATAGTTTTGCTGCAAGTCAGTTTCTCAAATATGATTCCCATTTGATAAATCTCTGTTGTTTTTGTCTCAGCCCATTACTCTCAGTTAAAATACGTTCTCCATATCATTTATTTGCTAATTTTATTGTATTCCCTTTTTCACTCTCACCAGATTAAACTTTCCTAGTATTGCTGGGAAGATTGCTTTTCTTTTGTTTTGTTTTCTTCTTAACTGAAATATTTGCTGCATAGTTCTACCATTTCCCTGTTCGACATTCTCCATTCTCTGGTTTCAGACTGTAATGAATCTGCATGTTTTTTTTCCTGTAATTTTGCCATTGACACACTTTTCGAAGCTATTCCAAGTTGACTCGTACTACCCTTGTGCATATAGAGTGTTCTGAAACCCATCAATTCCTGTCTTAAATTTCTTAATGATTGACCTTGCACAACAATGCACTCATAGAAGCATAGACTCTGCACCGTCAGAAATACAGCATGGTCTACACTAGTCCTACTTTTCTACACGAGCCCCATAGCTGGGAATGTTATGACACTTCAAGAGGTCGTCCAAGTACTGTGTAACAGCTGTGAGGTGACCCGTGACAACTCCCTCTCCGATAGTACATTACAGAATCCAAAACCCTCTGGGTGCAAAACGATCCTCAAGTCCTCTCTAAATCACAAACCCTTCACTTTAAGAGTGTGCTCCCCATTATTCTTTTGCCCCTGACGAAAGGAACAGATACTGTCTATCCACTGTGCCCACGTTCCTCATAATCTTTTCCTTCTGATTCACGTCCCCCTCAGCCTCTCTGCTCCAACGTAAACAATCCGAGTTTATCCAGCCTCTCTCCATAGCTGATATGCTCTATCCCAGGGAACACCTTGGTGAATCTCCTCTGCACCCCCTCAGAGCATTCACATCCTTCCTGTAATGTGGTTCCCAGAACTACACACTGTATTCCATCTTGTCCTCACCAAAGTTTCGCATAGCTTTTATAATCTGTGCCTCGATGAATAAAGGTTATGCTTACGCTCCCCTTTGCTTTCTCAACTTGTTTATTAACCTATTTAGTCACATTCATGGATGTGTGGAGAAGCACCCTCTGAATTTTCTAGTGTGCTGCCATTCATTGAGTCCTCCACTGTCTGGTTCTTTCTTCCAAAGTTTATCATTTCATATTTATCCGGGTTGCATTCCATCTGCTCTTGATGTGTCCATCTGACCATTCCATCTGTATCTTCCTGTAACATTAGACCTTCCTCCTCACTGTCAAACGCCCGGTTAATCGTTGCATCAAACATAAACTTAGTTATCACACTCTCCTCACCCCTCGTCCATATTTGCATATGCACCATTTATGAATATCACAAAGATCACAAAACAGCAGGTTATAGTCCAACAGGTTTACTCGGAGCACTAGCTTTCGAAGCGCTGCTTCTTCATCAAGTGGCTGTGGGCTTTGAACGCTCGTGCCTCCGAATAAACCTGGAGTTGTGCGATTTTTAACTTTGTCCACCCCAGTCCAACACTGGCACCTCCGAATTCCAAACAATAAGGGACACAACATTGATCCCGATAGTGCACCATGAGACACAAGCCTCCAGTCACACCATCAGGCTTCTACCACTATCCTCTGTCTCCTACCACTAAAATTGACTTAGATGCAACTTGGTAAGTCACTCATGACTCCTATCTATTCCCTGATTATTCCGTTCCACTTGACACACTTGCTGAATACCTGGGGATTCACACTAAACTTGCCCTGCCAGCAGATTTCCATGACCCTATATTAGTCAGTTCTCTCCTAGAGAAGAATTTCCTCCTTATTGCAGGCTTAAATGGCCTGTCCCTTATCCTGTCATTATTTGCCTTAAATATAGAGTAGACAGCCCGAGAAACATCCTGTTTATTTCCACCTTGTCATATGTTTAGTGAATTTTCTAAATTTCACTGCGATCACCTCTCATTCTTTGAAAACTAGAGAACACAGGTCGAGTTTCTGCATCAGATCATCTCGACATCTAAGGGACGAATCTGGAGAATGTCCATTGCACTTCCGCTGTGGTCAGTATATTCTTTCTCAGCTTAGGTCACCAAAACTGTACACAACATTCCAGGTACAGTCTCACCAACTCTGTACACAATAGTCCAGGCACAGTCTCACCAATACACTATGAAACTACTTCAACATTTTATTGCATCGATAGTCTGATTCCCTGAATTGAAGGTGAAACCAAGTTTAACTTTTCACTTAAATATATTCTTCCAAATACCCTACAAAAAATTCAGAAGTTATCAAGTATGATTTCCTTTCAAAAACGCATACTGATTCTCTCCAATGTTGTTGTTAATTTCTAACTATTCAATATCACATCCTGTCTTATAAATTCCAAAAGTTTATCTTCAGATGTCAAGTTATTTGGTCTGCATTTCATTACACTATCACTTTTTCCCTTTCTAGATGCCTGGATCCATTCTATTCATCTACCTACCATGCTTGGATCATATTTATTTCCTTCCATTTATCTACAATGGCTTTGCAGCCTCTTTGGAATGTACAGGAAAGTAAAACACAGTCATCAACAATGCAATTAATACTTCTATTGCTGATTAATTTTAGACATTTTGAAATGAATTACATCAGTTTAGTTAGACTTAGCAATGCTCCATCCAGCTACATGTTCTAGTACAGATGTACTAGAACAGTTCTTGTTGCAGATGTGAATTGCTTTGTGTCTTAAGTTCCACAAGCCCTATACGATCACTTTGTATTTCTGGGTGATTTTCTGGGTCTTCCTCCATGAAGACAGGTGCAAAGTAACTGGTTATTTTCTCGGCCATTTCCCTGTTCTCTACAATAAGCAGTCCTCTCGTGATTAAACATTTCCACATTTGATCATGCTTTTATTTTGTTTCCTTTGAAAGATAGATCGTAGATTTATGCAGTCATTGTCTTCCTGTTTGTTAGCATGCTTGTTCTCTTTTTGATTTCCTTATCGGTTTTACTGCCCTCCTTTTCTGGATTGTAAATTTCTAACATTTTGCAGGTTTCCACAATGTCTGGATTTCTTCTGAAGTCACTTCTTATGATTAATATAATTTTTAATTTGTTATGTTAACCATCATTAAGTCAGTTTCTCATTCTTGGTTGATTTTACCTTAAGAAATAGACTTTTGTTTCAGACTTTGCAGTATTCCTATAAACCAGATATATCCAAGAACATTGCAAGAGGACACAAAAGAGATTGCGGGGGCCTGGCTGATATTTTTAAATTATCGCTGGCCATGGGAGAAGTCCCAGATGACTGGAAGACAGAGAATGTTGTGCTCTTATTCAAGGAGGGATAGAAAGAAAATCCTGGAAATTATAGACCAGCAAACTGTACATCTTTAGTAGGTAAAGTACTTGAGAAGATTCTGAGATAAGATAAATATATATTTGGAAAGGCAGGATGTGTTTAGGAGAAGTCAGCTTTGTGTATGGCTGACAAATTTATTACAGTTCCCGCAACGTTGACGAGGGCAGGGTGATATACGTAGTCCAATTGATTTTAGTAAGGTTTTCCATAAGAGTTCACATGTATGCTGCTCTGGAATGTTAGTTTGCATGGAATTGAGTAGGAACAGGGCTAATTTGATAAAAAATTGTCGTGATGATAGGGAGCAGAGAGTAATAATGGAAGGATGCTTGTTGGACCGGAGGCCTGTCACTAGTGGAATGCCTCAGTGTTCGGTGCTGGGACATTACTGTTTGTTTTATGTATGATGATTTAGTATAGAATGTACAAGGTATGATTATGAAGATTGTAGATGACAATAAATAATTTGGTATCGTGGACAGTAAGGAAGGTTGTCAGACATTGCAGCAGGATCTTGATCAGCTGGGGAAAAGGGCCAAGAAATGGCAAATGGAGTTGAATGTGGATAAATGCGAGTTTTTGCATTTTGCAAAGTCAATTCAAGGTCGGAGTTTAATGGTCGATGGTTGGGACTTAAGGGTTGTAGTGGCACAGATAATAGTGAATGATTATGATGTAGTAGGCATCACAGAGACTTGGTTACAGGGGGGTCAGGACTGGCAGTTAAACCTCCATGGTTTTTCGACTTATCGAAAAGACAGAGAGGTGGGCAGAGGGGGTGGGGTTGCCTTGTTAGTTAAGAACAAAATTAAATCTATGGTATTGAATGACATAGCGTCGGATGATGTGGAGTCTGTGTGGGTGGGATTGAGGAACCACAAAGGCAAAAAAACCATAATTGGAGTTGTGTACAGACCTCCTAACAGTGGTCAGGACCAGGGACGCAACATGTACAGGGAAATAGAGAAGGCATGTCAGAAAGGCAAGGTTACATTGATCATGGGTGACTTCAATATACAGGTGGACTGGGTAAATAATGTTGCTAGTGGATCTAAAGAAAGGGAATTCATGGAATGCTTACAGGATGGCTTTTTGGAACAGCTTGTCATGGAGCCCACAGGAGAGCAGGCTATTCTGGACCTAGTGCTTTGCAATGAACCAGACTCTATAAAAGATCTTAAAGTAAGGGAACCCTTAGGAAGTAGCGACCATAATATGGTAGAGTTCAGTCTGGAGTTTGAAAGGGAGAAGGCGAAATCTGATGTAATGGTGTTACAGTTGAATAAAGGTAATTATGAGGGCATGAGAGAGGAACTGACTAAAATAGACTGGAAGCAGAGGCTAACCGGGAAGACACTAGAGCAAAAATGGCAGGAGTTTGTAGGTATAATTGAGGACACTGTACAGAGGTTCATTCCCAAGAAAAGAAAGATTAACCGGGGAGGGATTAGACAACCTTGGCTGACAAAGGAAGTCAGGAAATGTATTAAAGAAAAAGAGAGATCCTATAAAGTGGCTAAGAACAGTGGGAAATCAGAAGATTGGGAAGGATACAAAAGCAAACAGAGGATAACGAAGAGTGTAATAAGAAATGAGAGGATCAAATATGAAGGTAGGCTAGCCAGTAATATTAGAAATAATAGTAAAAGTTTCTTTCAGTACATAAGAAACAAACGACAGGCAAAAGTAGACATTGGGCCACTTCAAACTGATGCAGGGAGCCTAGTGATGGGAGATAAGGAAATAGCAGGAGAACTTAACAAGTACTTTGCGTCAGTTTTCACAGTGGAAGACATGAGTAATATCCCAAAAATTAAAGGGTGTCACGGGGCTGAGTTGAGTATGGTTGCCATTACGAAAGAGATAGTGCTAGAAAAGTTAAAAAGTCTTAAAATTGATAAATCTCCTGGCCCCGATGGGATACACCCTAGAGTTCTGAGAGAGGTTGCTGAGGAAATAGCAGAGGCATTGGTTGAGATCTTTCAAGAGTCACTGGAGTCAGGAAAGGTCCCGGATGATTGGAAGATGGCTGTAGTAACCCTCTTGTTCAAGAAAGGATCAAGGCAAAAGATGGAAAATTATAGGCCAATCAGCTTAACCTCGGTTGTTGGTAAAATTCTAGAATCCATCATTAAGGATGAGGTTTCTAAATTCTTGGAAGAGCGGAGTCTGATTAGAACAAGTCAACATGGATTTAGTAAAGGGAGGTCATGCCTGACAAACCTGTTGGAATTTTTTGAAGAGGTAACAAGTAGGTTAGACCAGGGGAACCCAGTGGATGTGGTCTATCTGGACTTTCAAAAGGCCTTTGATAAGGTGCCACACGGGAGACTGCTGAGCAAGGTGAGGGCCCATGGTGTTCGAGGTGAGCTGCTGGGATGGATTGAGGATTGGCTATCTAACAGAAGGCAGAGAGTTGGGATAAAAGGTTCTTTTTCAGAATGGCAGCCGGTGACGAGCGGTGTCCCGCAGGGTTCGGTGCTGGGGCCACAGCTGTTCGCATTATATATTAATGATTTGGATGAGGGAACCGGGGGCATTCTAGCGAAGTTTGCCGATGATACAAAGTTAGGTAGACAGGCAGGTAGTACTGAGGAAGTGGGGAGGCTACAGAAGGATCTAGACAGGTTGGGAGAGTGGTCCAGGAAATGGCTGATGGAATTTAACGTGAGCAAGTGCGAGGTCTTGCACTTTGGCAAAAAGAATAAATGCATGGACTACTTTCTAAATGTTGAGAAAATTAATAAAGCCAAAGCACAAAGGGATCTGGGAGTGCTAGTCGAGGATTCTCTAAAGGTAAACATGCAGGTTGAGTCTGTGATTAAGAAAGCGAATGCGATGTTGTCACTTATCTCAAGAGGGTTAGAATATAAAAACACCATTGTGCTACTGAGACTTTATAAAGCTCTGGTTAGACCCCATTTGGAGTACTGTGTCCAGTATTGGTCCCCACACCTCAGGAAGGACAGACTGGCACTGGAACGTGTCCAGCGGAGATTCACACGGATGATCCCTGGAATGACAGGTCTAGCATATGAGGAACGGCTGAGGATACTGGGATTGTATTCGTTGGAGTTTACACGATTAAGGGGAGACTTAATAGAGACGTACAAAATAATACGTGGCTTGGAAAAGGTGGATGCTAGGAAATTGTTTCCGTTAGGCGAGGAGACTAGGACCCGTGGCCACAGCCTTAGAATTAGAGGGGGTCATTTCAGAAGAGAAATGAGGAGACATTTCTTCAGCCAGAGAGTGGTGGGCCTGTGGAATTCATTGCCACGGAGTGCAGTGGAGGCCGGGACGCTAAATGTCTTCAAGGCCGAGATTGATAGATTCTTGTTGTCTAGAGGAATTAAGGGCTACTGGGAGAACGCTGGTAAGTGGAGCTGAAATGCGCATCAGCCATGATTGAATGGCGGAGTGGACTCGATGGGCCGAATGGTCTTACTTCCACTCCTATGTCTTATGGTCTTATGGTCTTATGTTGACACAACCGTCAAAGCTCAAAAACTGTACCGACTATAACGACAAGGTTGAAGATGCACTGAAACGTCACCATTTACAAATTACCCTCCAAGGCACATAGCAGCATGACTTGGAGAGGAATCAGTGGTAAATTCATTGAGTGATGAAGCGGTCTTGATGGGCAAAGACTTATACTTCAGCCATCCACCTTTTATTTTACAATTTTTAAAAATGTTGATTATTGCATGGACCAGACTTGTGCCCATTCCTTAAGTTGTTCCCTAAACTGGCGGTTGATAAAGATCGAATATCATCCTGAGCCTGTGGTCACCAATAGAAAAAATCCAAAAAGCCTCACAAACATCTGATCTCCCTGTCCAACAATCTTCAGGGATCTCTGAATGTTTACTCCAAGATCTCTTTTTTCCTGTACACCACTCAGAATCCTCACTGCTATTGTTTCAACTCCCCAACTCCCCAAGTGTCTGTTCCTGGGCTATGAATTTTCTCTGTGTTCTTTGTTCTTCTTTGTTAATACTCTGCCAACTTCATGTTACATTGCTGCATCTCAGAGAATGACATTGTCAATTCTAATTATCACAGAGGGAATGAGAACATAATATGTGGCTGTGTCGGAATGTAAGTGATGTACGCTGGATTGGAGTGTTTACTGGGAGCAAGCGGCTGATGTGGAGACGATATGATCAAAAACAAGTATTACTGTCAAAGTAACAAAACAGCGCATTGTTGAAGGAAATTTTCAGAGAATGCTTTCAATTAATTGACCTCTTGCTCAAGGCTCCAGCACGCTTCAGCTGAGCTACTCTGCAGTGCGGTTAATGCTGCTGTTGTATTTTAATAGTCTAATAAACGGAAACAAATATGATCCTCCTCCTCGCCTTTGACCAGGAGCACTCCCAGCTTTGGCATTTCTTGCGCCTCTGTGCCGTCATAGAAGAAACACGTGTCCGTGTTCAAATCAGTCAATCCATTTCGATACAATGGTTGTGACATCAATTCACATGTCGCCGCTTTTACCGCATGGACCAGAGATTATTGGAACATCAGGCTCTGGAAAAGGACACAGGGCAGCACTGAGGAAAAGAAACTTTATTCGAAACTACCTCTTTCTGTGGACTTCTACGTCATTTATTTCACTTGCTCATTTAGCTCTAGCTTGTCTATTGTGTGCAGTTCTACAATTCGCATGATAGCAGGGATATGATAGCACTGGAAATGATATTTACCAGAATATTGTCTGGTAGAAGAGTTTCAGTTATGAAGAGAAATTGTATGAACTCGAGGCGTTTTTCTTAGAGCAGAAGAAATTGAGAGGAAACATGATTGAGATGTACAAAATAATAAGGAATATGGACGGCGTCGATTGCAATAAACGTTTCTCTAAGATGGTGAGATCGATCACGGGGGGAGGGGTAGGGTGGCATAGATATAAAAATAGAAGAGGAAAGATTTGAGTGAATGTGCAGCCAAATGTTTTGAAACAGCCGTTGAATAAAATCTGGAACTCAGTGCATGCAAAGTTTGCAGAGGCAGAAATGTTTATAACTTTCAGAAGTTTTCAGATGTGAATTTGTGATACCAACACATACAAGGCTATAGGCCAAGTAATTTTTAAAAAGAGTTCGGATAGTTAAGCGAATCTTAATTTCCAGTATTAACAAATAGGCTTCTTTTTGCACAGAATTCCTGGGTAGTACCACCGCCTGTCACTGCGTGAGGTCGGGTTCAATTCGCTTCCAGGACGTGCGCTGGTATATTGGGAGGGCTCAGTAGTGAAACTGTACCATTCAGCGTCAGAAACCCGGCCTCATTCAAGTCTTGCGTGACTTACTGTGTCGAATTTGCACACTCCTGCTCTCTCTCTCCCGTGTGAGTTTCCTCTGGCTGCTCCGATTCCTTCCCACAATGCAAAGGTGTGCAATTCTGGTACATGGCAAACAAAATCTGAATGGACTGTAAGTGCTGTAAATAAGAGACAAAAGTCAGAATTGCAGCTCGGGGAACACAGAATGACCATTTCGGGACAACAGATTCTTCCTCAGAACTGTTTTGAATTCTCAATATTAACTCTAATTTCTCTCTACTGATGCTGCCTGACTTGCTAAGCTTTTGGAGTAATTTCTATTTTTGTAGGGGGATCACAAATGCGAGTTTAGAAAGATAGAGTGGGGGAGTGTAGATCTCTTCCACGGCACAGTGCAGATTCAACTGGCCAAATGGTTTCTGTCTGTACTGTGTCGACTTCCATAAATTCTAAATCTATACGTTTTTCTCCTTTTTTTTCAGTCCTAGGTTTTCACATCTCTCCTGTCATGTGAATTGCAGAGCAGGACAATCGACGTTTCGGGCATAAACCACCATCAAACCGTTACCACCTGACGCCTCGAAGATGAATGCTTCATGTTCTGCCGTGGGACCCTGCAACCACACGGGATAAATGTAAATTTCAGCTGCTTCCTCATTTCCCCTCCCCCGACATTATCACAGTCTGAAGCATTCAAACTCAGAACCACCCTCCGGACCCATTCATCTCCCCGCCCTCTGACTGATCACCTTCTCCCCGCCTCCATCCACCATTCCCTTTTCCAGCTATCTTACACCCAACCACAATCCCCTCCCACTTACCGCTCAGTCCCCACCCACAAGACTCATTTCAGATGAAAGACTTATGCCAGAAAACGTCGTTTCTCCCGCTCCTCGGATACTGCCTGACTTACTATACTTTTCCAGCACGACACTATCGCCATGGCGAATACAGACGAGCTCAGCTCAGGCGCCTTCTCTGAGAGCGGGCAGGGCTGAGTGAGGAAGTGATTAAGCTGCACATTAAAGGGATAGATATGTGTGATAGGAATAAACTTCTTATGGGAAGAGTTAACAACCATGGATCTCCGTTAAACCCCAGTAAGAGGATGTTCAGAGGAGAGATAGGAAGAACGTTTTCACTCTGAGAGTGTTGTTTATTTGGAATTCACTGTTTGAACGTGTGGTAAAGCTATGCGTCAGGGGTATTTAGCCGAATACTTGAGAAGTTAGAGCACACATGGATAAGGACCAGGTACTAGAAAGTGGGGTGAAGATAAATAGAAGTCTGATGAAAAATCCAAACACTGTACAGAAAATACAGAGCATGAAAACATGGAAAGGGTAAAGGCATGGAAACTACTGACGATCTGTTTCAAGGGGTCTGCGGAATGCTACACGCGTCAAAAGGTAACTGGGGCAGAATGGGGTCAGTGTGGCAGGATGGGATAAGAATAGTGGAATTCTGCTACACCAATTAGCAGAGTCAGACTGGGCTGAAAGGTTACTATGGCAGGCTGAGATAATAACAATTAATAACGTCAGACTCGCGTACTAAATATCATCATGGCAGGCTGGGACATGTCGTGACAATAAATACTTAGGACAAGACTTTAAATAATAAATTGATAGTAGAGTCAGCCTGCTTGAGACGCTTGTAGCAGGACATGACATTAAATATCTAATCAGTAGTTTGTCGAGTCAGCTTGGGACAGGAAAACATTGTGGTAGACAGGGTAGCTAAATATCTAATCATGACAGTTTAGTCTGGGATGGAAGATCATTGCAGCACAGGTGGCAGTAGAATACCTTATGGTGACAGTAGAATAATATTAAGTGGAATTATGAAAAAGCATCGTGGCAGAAGTAGAACGATAAAGGGAACTAACACTATTGGTTTATTGTATAGTTTAAAAGAGGTAATTCTGACTAACACAGTTGGCCATTTTGATAAGCTAAAAAAAAATGATTCAAGAAAAGGGAAGAAGTGATGGAGTTTAATTCAGATACATGCGAGGTGCTGCACTTTGAGAAAGCATATCTTAGCAGGACTTATACACTTAATGGTAAGGTCCGAGGAAGTGTTGCTGAACAAAGAGATCTTGGAGTGCAGGTTCATAGCTCCTTGAAAGTGGAGTCGCAGGTAGATAAGATAGTGAAGAAGGCATATGCTTTCCTTTTTTGGTCAGAGTGTTGTGTACAGGAGTTGAGAGGTCATGTTGCAGCTGTACAGGACATTGGTTAGGCCACTGTTGGAATATTGCGTGCAATTCTGGTCTCCTTTCTACGGGAAAGACGTTGTGAAACTTGGAAGGGTTCAGAAAGATTTACAAGAATGTTTCCAGGGTTGGAGGATTTGAGCTATTAGGAAGAGGCTGAACAGGCTGGGACTCTTTTCCGTGGAGCGTCGAAGGCTGAGGGGTGACCTTATAGAGGTTTACAAAATTATGAGGAGCATGGACATTATAAATAGACAAAGTCTTTTTCCTGGGTCGGGGATTCCAGAACTAGAGGGTATAGGTTTAGTTTGAGAAGGGAAAGATAAAACAGAGACCTAATGGGTAACTTTTTTTCACACAGTGGGTGGGACGTGTATGGAATGAGTTGCCAGATGATGTTGTGGAGGCTGGTACAATTTCAACGTTTAAGTGGCATGTGAATAGGAAGGGTTTAGAGGAATATGGGCCAGTTGCTGGCAGGTGTGATTAGATTGGGTTGGGATATCTGTTCGGCATTGACAAGTTGGACAGCAGGTTCTGTTTCCATGCTGCATATCTCAATGACTCTATGACTATATGCCATGGACCCTAAGGTTCGGGGGGATTCAACAATTTGTTTTCTGAGTGTCACGGTTTTTGTTTGCAAACAAAAGATCTTCTCCTTGAAAAACTCTCCGTAATCTCCTGGTGATTGTTGACATTTCCTCCACGACAATCACAACTTTGGGTGCAGTAAAATTGTGGCGACTGCAGCTCTGTGGTGCCATGAAAAGTGTGTTAGATTTCTACAAATTTGGTAACTTTGCGATTCAAGGTTTGTGGGGTTTGAACAACACCAGAATTGGAGTTTAGTTCAGTGAAGCATCAGGTTGCAGAAGTCACGTGTTTGCACTTTCACTGACACTGTCTCGCCAGGAGCTGCAGTCCTTCCCCACACTGATTCAGACAGCACTGTCCTTCCTGTGACATGTCCCATGGAGAATGGAAGGACAGGCATTAATAACCCGCACTTTAGATATTAGCGACAGTTTTAAAACATTTGTACTGCCCCATCGAGGAATTGATCTCCTATCTCCCGCATAACATGCGGCGACACGAACCACTGTACTACCGAGGACAACAGTTTCAAAGGAGATCTTTCAGCCCGTTGTGACTCCATTTGTCAAAAAACAACTGCTTAACGACTCGAATCGTTTAGCCCATAGCCTTATAGTTATTGGCAGAACATATTCACATCTGAATATTTCTTCAGGTTCTAAAGTTTCCTGCCTCTCTGACCCTTACAGACACAGTGTTGCAAATTCCAACACCCGCCGGCCTATAACGCTTTTCCACACATCTACTTAAACCTTTCTGTCTTTCTCATTAAATTTCTGCCCCCCTGTGATCGATCTCTCCGTCGATGGGAAACGTTACTTTCAGTCTACCTTATCCATGCCCCTCATTATTTTGTACATCTGAAACATGCCTTCTCACAAATGCCTCTGCACTGTGACAAACAACCCCAGTCTGTCCTGTCTCTCTTCATGACCAAATCTCTTCAGCCTAGACACGATCCGAGTGAATCTCTCCTGCACCTTTCCCAGTGTGATCACATCCCTGGACTCATGTGAATTGCAGATAATTGTCGAGGTGGAGTCAAATTGAACCTTTTTTTACATTCTGTGCCAGCATGCGGTGGGGCTCTCCAGCAGTCTGGAGTCACATGGAGGCCAGACCAGTTCTGGACGGCCGATTCCATCCCTCAAGGCCTTTAGTGAAACAGATGGGCTTTTCAGACAACCGGTTTAGTGTATTCTTAATCGGAGGTATTTCTTGCATTTATATTCTACCACCGACGTGGTGTGATGAGAATAGAACCCGTCTCACCAGAATGTGACCTGGCCTGTTGTGTTAACAATCCAGCGATAATACCAGTAGTCTATTGCAGAAAGCCGTTATGGCTGAAATTTTCCAATGGAGTCGCTTTTCCCCAATTATTCTCTGTGCTCATTTATTGAACCTCACGCTCCAATAATCTCTGGTCCATGTCAGTAAAAGCTGCTAAAAGAGAATTGATCTCACAGCCACGATATCTAAACGGTTCGAATGATTTGAAGGTGCCAATGAAGAGATTGGGGCATGGTCGCCCAGCAACAGTGAGTGCAATGGCATAGACTGGACGCTATCAACGTGAAAGTGTATGTTAGATTGGGCAATGCCTCAGTCAAATGGGACAAGGGACGGAAAAGAGAGTGAGGGCGAGTGGGAGGGAGGGACATCTTCGAGAACTTTTGGGTTTAAATCCTGATACATGAAACGCTGAAATATCAGAGAACGACATTCGATGGAAAACAAATCATCATCTCGGAGAACATTATCATGTAAAAACGAGTTATTTCTTACCGTGTTTCATCAAAAGATAAACTTTGAGAGAACTGACCGCTATGATGTGGATTCAATGCGAAGTCGCAGCAATCCCAACGCAGAAAACGAAATACTAAATGGTTGCAGCACTCCACAGACCACACTTGCCAACTGCAGCCAGTATGGTAGCAGAGGAAATGTCAGGAAGAATACACAATATCAGGACTTAGCGACAGGCATGTGGGAACTCAGAATGGGCTGAATCTATAACTTTAACGTCCCCAGAGACTGTGGAGATTCCATGAATAAGAGTACTGGAGAATGGGATGAATGAAACTCTCCAACCTCATGGGACAGTGCAGGATATTGTTGAAACGCATACTTCAAGAGCATTATAGTTGAACATAGGCTACTCCATCACTTTGCGCACACAAGGCAGTACCAACTGCTGCACGCGATCACACTTAATTCCAGTCCCAGACCGGAATCAGGGAAACTGTGTGAAGCAGCCAAGAAGATCCAATTGGAAGTTGAGATGGAATGACGGGAGAGAGGCGCATGTATTTCTGAGATTGGGAATGCTCCTGGTCAAAAGCGGGGCGGAAGGGAATACTTGCCCCCATTTATTCTATTATAGCCATAAGCAGTATATGTTGTTGATACAGCCAACTGGCGTATCTAAAGCGTGTTGGACCTTTAAATTTGGGGTGGCAATGTTTGAAAATTCATTTTCCTATTTGGATCAATGTTCTTGACATTGGCAGTAGCAGCTGTTTATGTTTGCATCAGCTCAGGATCAGCTTCTTGTTCCCAGTAAATGCTGGAACCTGGAGAAGGTGGTGTTGTGGTTATATAATAAACGAGTCACCCTTGGGGTCTCAGACACGGAACTGGTAATGTTAAAGTTCGATGAATGAAACCTGGAATGGAAGCCTGACCTCAGGAACAGAGAACATGCCTTTAATTTCCTGCAATCCCATCCATACATGTCCCTTATACAGGGGGTGCTACCATCTTTACTCAATCCTGCCTACGTGTGACTCCAAGTGCAGAACAACATGGCTGACCCTGAGTCCAAGAATGCCGACACTGTGCGTAGGCTGGCCATTCGGCCCATTCCAGTCGACACCATCCCTCCAAAGCACATCCTGTCCACCCACACTCCGTACCTATTCCATTCCCCTTCATTTCCCATGGCTGACCCCAGTAACCTTCACACCTTCAGACTGTGGGAGGAAACTCACACAAGCAAAGAGAGAATGTGTAAACTGCACACAGTCACACGAGACTGGGATCGAATCCATGTCTCTCGTGCTGTGAGGCAGCAGCGAATCAGGGAGAACAACAAATGTTGTCCTGACCAGCGACATCCACACCCTGTGGGTATATCAGGAAGAATAAAAACATATTCACAACATGGACAACGGGACTTACATCTGCGTGGACATGATTTGAACCAATCGTTCACCCTGGGTAGATACAAGGACACCGATATCACAGAGAAACCAGGGCAATGCGGAATTCAATTATCTGCTGCAGTGGAAACTCATTTACTCAGTCAAACTGGGGACAAACTGTTCAACAGTCCCGTGTGTGGGAAGGGCTCAATGGCCAATAAAAACTCCAGCGTAGCCAGCAAGATTACATATACCAAACGGAGGTCAATTAAACTGTCAATGCTGCTGTTAATCCCAACCAGCTGCCGGTTTCATAGCGTCAAACTCATGCAGCATGAAAACAGGCCTTTCACTCCTTCCAGCTCATACTGTACATAATGCCAAACTAAACGAGTCACATCTGACGGCTCCTGTAATTGCTAAGGGTTAATAATGCCCTTGTAATATTATTACTGCATTGTTAATATGAATGTCCAGATATAATTCTGTGGACACATGTTCAAATCCTGACATGGCAGATGCTGGAATTTTATTTCATAAGTACCTAGAGTTGATGAGTCTAATGATGATGTTGAATCAGTTGCTGTAGATCTGATTCACTAATGCCTGATAGGGAAGGAAACTGCCATACTTATCTGGTCTGGCTGGTATGTGACTCCAGATCCATAATATCGTGGTTGATTCTGAACTGCCCTCTGGGCAATAAATTATGTACTAGGCATGAATGAATAGCTTTTATTAATCCCACTGATACTTTCCAATTCATTTATCGATCCAAATATCCTGTAAATATTGTAAATGTACTTTCATTCACCACTGCCTCAGGAAGTGAATTGCACATATCAACCATCCTCTGTTAAAAAAGTCTCTCATGTCTTATTTTAAATCTCTCTCTTTTTACCTAAAACATTTGAAGTGCCCCTCCTTGGAGAAAAGACAGTTACAGTTAACGCTAGCCGAACTCTCAATAATTTATAAATTTCTATGAGGTCACCTTTCAAAGTCCAGTGCTTGAGTGAAAATATTCTCAGCCTATCCAGCCTTTCGTTATAACTCAAACCTTCCCCACTAGCCATACGCTGATATACCTGTTCTTAACCTACTCCAGCTGAATAATTTCCTTGCTATTACTGGGCGACAAGAACTGGATGCAGTAGTCCAGAAGAGGGCTCACACAATGTCCTATTCAATTCAACATAACATACCAACTCCGACTCTCAAAGGACTGTGCAACGCAGGCAGGATGACAATTTTTTAACCATTCTGTCTATATGTGAAGCAAACTAAAAAGAAATATTTAAATGTATCCCTGGCCTTCGTTTTCCACAACACTATGCAACGCCCGATCACTAATTGTATAAGCCTTACTCTTATTTGATGTAGAAAAATGCAATACCTTCCATTTATCCAGATTGATCTCCAAGTGAATTTTTTCAGCCCAAAGACGCATTGGATTAAGATCCTTCTGGAAACTTCGATCACTTTCTTTACAGTCTCCAATTCTGGTGTCCTCTACATGGCTTCTATGAGTTCCATTGTTTTCTCATATAGGTCAATGATTTATATTTATTTGTCGTGGCCATCATTTAGCAGCTTACAAATCAGGTAACAATTAGTCATGTCGTTAACCATGAGGAAGAAAGCTATAGAATGCAGGGAGAATGTAAACAATTGGCAAGAAAATGTGCTGAAAGGAATTCAATCCAGTGAAGTGGGTGATAATGAATTTGGGGAGGATCAACGATAAAAGTGTGAATACTGAGTGGTTTAAAGTAATAAAAGAGAAATTGGAGTAAACATTCACGAATCTTTGTAGTTGATTGTACAAGGGATCAAGTGGTCTCGAGGGGTTGGAGATACTTTCTGTTCTTGACCGCAGGTGGGAATGTAAGAGCAGGGAAACGATGCTGGAACTTTAGCAACGGCCCATTCAAGATCAATGGACAGGGGAATCAGTTGGACGGAAGTGCGTACTGCAGGTGCTGGAAATCAGAATCAAGATTAGAGTGGCGCTGAAGGAGCACAGCAGGTCAGGCAGCATCCGACTTGCAGAAAAAAATCACATTTCGGGCAAAAGCTCTTCATTAGGAATAAAGCTGGGAGCCTCGAGGGTGGAGAGATAAACGGAAGAACTGAGTGTGGGAAGAATTTAACTGAGAGTGCAAGAGGTGAATGGAGATGGGGTTAAAGGTTATAGGTCGAAGAAGATGGTGGAGCGGATAGGTAGGAAGTAAGTTAGACAGGTGAGACAGGTCAATAGGATGGTGCCAAGCTGGAAAATTGGAACTCGGATAACGTGGAAGTGGGGAGATATGGAAACTGGTGAAGACCACGTTGATGCCCTGGGGTTGAAGGGTCGTGAGGTGGAAAATGAGGCGTCCGGTGGTGATGGAATGGCAGTGGAGGAGACCCAGGAACTGCAATTCCTCGGGAGAGTCGGGGTGGGGGGGCGAGTTGTTGAAGTTTTTGGTCATGGGGCATTGGGGTTGATTTTTGCGGGTCTCCTGGAAATGTTCTCAAAAGCGCTCTGCGAGAAGGTGTCTGTTGGCCCCAACGTAAAGGAGACCGGTTCGGGAGCAACAGATGCAATAAATGATTCGTGTGGAAGTGCACATGCACATTTGATCGATGTGGAAGTTTCATTGGAGCCTTGGAAGGATGTGAGAGTGAAGATGTGGATGCAGATTTTGCATTTCCTGTGGTGGCAGGGGAAGGTGCCGCGAGGGGAGGGTGGGTCATTGGAGGGCGAGGACTTGACAAGGTAGTCGTGGAGGAAACAGTCTTTGTGAAAAGTGGATCGGGTGGGGAGGGAAATATATCCCACGAGGTCAGTGTTGCTGACACTTTTTACAAACCCACTGATTTCCTCAGCTATCTGGATTATACCTCCTCCCACCCCAGCTCTTGTGCAATGTTATCCTGTATTCCCAATTCCTCCACCTCAGTCGCATCTGCTCCCCAAGGTCCAGTTCCACCACAGAACACACCAGATGGCCTCCTTCTTTAAAGACCGCAACTTCCCCTCCTTTGTGGTTGAAAATGCCTCCAACGCACCTCATCTATGTCCTGTACCTCCGCCCACGAACCCCACACCTTCAACCACAACAAGGACAAAACCCCCTTGGTCCTCATCTTCTATCCCAACAACCTCCACAAAAATCACATCATCCTCCGACAGTTTCACCACCTCGAAACGGATCCCACCACCAGGGATATGTTCCCCTCCCCACTCCTATCCACTTTCTGCCAAGACCGTTTGCTCTGTGAATACCATTCAAGTCCGCACCCTTCAATGACCCACCCTTCCCTCCTAATACATTCCCCTGTCACTGCAGGAATTGCAAAACCTGCACCCACATCTACCTCCTCACTTCTGTAAAAGGCTCTAATGGAAGCTTCCACATCCATCAAAATTTCTCCTGCACTTCCACACATGTCATTTCTTGTATACATTCCTCCCAATGTGGTCTCCTCTAAATTGGAGAGAGTAGATGTGTTCTCATAGAGAACTTCTCTGAATATCTCCAGGATACCCGCAAGAATCAACCCCAGTGCCCCATGGCCAAACATTTCAACTCCCCCTCCCACTCTCCCGAGGACATGTAGGAAATGGGCCTCCTGCATCGCCACTGCCTCACGATCCGATACCTGGAGGAAGAAGGCCTCATAATCCGCCTCGGGACTCTTCAAACCCATGGCATCAATTTGGACTTCACCCGTTTCTTCATTTCCCCTCCCCCTACCTTACCCCAGTTCCCACATTCCAGCTCAACACCGTCCTCCTGACCCGTCCCACCTGTGCATCTTCATTCCTACCTATCCACTCCACCTACTTCTGTGACATTTCATGTTCACCCCCACCTGCATCCACTTACAGCACTCTTAGCTACCTTCTCCCCAGCCCCACACCCTTCCCAATTATCTCTCCATCCCATATGCTGCAATCTCATTCTTGATGAAGGGCTTTTGCCTGAAACGTCCATTTTCCATGCTCCTCAGATGCTGCCGGACCTGCTGTGCTTCTCCAACACCACTCTAATCTTGAGGGGAAACATTTGATTGAGAGGGTTTTCCGATATTTTCTATTGTTGACCACAGGCTGTGGATGATAGCAGAACCTTAGCAACCACCAGGTCAGGGAACAGCTAAAGGACTGAGCACAAGTCTGGTCACAGCATAAATCAACATTTTTTAAAAAATGTAAGATAAAATATGGAAGGCCAAAGGATGCAACTTTGCCCATCAAGACCGTTTCAACAATGAGTTTATCACTGATTCCTTTCCAAGTCAGGGTGCTATGGGCCTTGGAGGGTTACTTAAAACTGGTGGCGTTTCGTTGCATCTTCCTTATTATTTTTCGTTGTCCTTATAGTCAGTACAGCTGTTGAGTTTTGAAGGTTCTGTCAAAAATGCCCAAATGACTTAAACCTGTGCATCTTGTAGTTGGTGCACTCTGCTGCAATTGTGCCTTAGCGGTGTGGGGAATGAATATTGCAGGTATTGAAGAGGGTACACTCAAGTGACTGCATTGTCGTAGACGGTGTCCAGTTCCTTAAGTGTTATTGAAGCTACACCCATCGAGGCAAATGGAGAGAGTTATGTTCCACATCCCATTTGTGCCTTGCAAACGATATAGGATTCACGGAACAATGAGTTGAGTTTATAATCAAAAAATGTCTCAACAACATGTTGTTGTTGTCAAAGTGTTTATGTCGCCAGCTTCTATCCGTTTTTGCCCAAAATAATAGCTCTGTGGACGATTACACAGGGTAATTTGTACAGTAAAGCCATTGAATGTCAGTGGGATATGATTAGAGTCTCATTTCTCAGAGTTATCATTACTCGATTTGGTCCTTGTGTGGACTAATCTGATTCCAGTCGCTGTCTGATTTCAAGTTCCAATTGCCGTCTATGCTTGACATTTCAACCGTTTATTCGCATAAATGTCTCCCCCTGCCTTAATAATATGTAAGGACGCTGCCGGGGGCGAACATGTTGTCAACACTGCAGAAAATGGAGCCTCGTGGAATGATTGGTTAGGCTGGGATTATTTTCCTTGAAACGAAGGAGGCGGAGTGGAGCTCTATAATCACACAATAACATAATAACATTCATAAACGTTCAATATTCATGGGACCCTGACAGGGTAATTATGGGCAGGTGGTTTACCCTCTAGTATGAGGAGAGCACCAGAGGACATGAACTCAGAATTAGATATTGCCTGTTTAATTCAGAAATGAGGAGTAATTTCTTTGCTCAGGGGCCAGTGAATCGGTGGAACTACTTGCAGAAACTACTGTTGAGGCTGAGTTGTTGTGTATTTTCAAACTGTGCCAGACAGACATTTAATCAGAAATACGATGAAGCTTTGTCGAGGCAATGCAGAAGAATTGAGTTGAGGATTATCAGATCAGCCATGAGTTCATTGAATGGTGGAGCAGTCTCGATGGGCTGATTGGCCGACTTCCAATCCTACATCATTTCGTCTAACGCCTTATTTTATTGATAAATTTAGAGTTCTGAGGGGATGGGATGAAGGGATAGAAAAGGTTTCTCAAACTGATCAGACAGATCAGGAACTAGGCTCATAAGTTCATGAACAAGAAATGTGCTGTGGCCTGAAGACAACAAATGGCACTGGGCACACCGCAGATGGGTATGTGCAGAAGTTGTAATTACTAAAGAAAATGTGTGGATCTTATATTAATGCCAACTTGGTGATCATGCTGGATGATGGATCGCGGGATGTTTCATACAGCAAAAGGTTGTGAAAGAATGAAAGATTCGTTTCATTGGAAAAGTTTTCTGCGGTTTCAATTCAATTGAGTGTTTGAAATACTGATCAGACCTTTTTGTGGAGTATTACATTAAAATTCACAATCCCACTGGATAAACTATTGCACTCGATCTCTCCGTATTTATTTCACTTTCTATGGGTAAATTCATAGAAAGTCAAGATGGAATGAAAGGATGAAAGAAATGTTTGCACTCCTTTTCATTATTCCAATTTAACTTTCAACAGAAACAAATTTCTTTACTTTGCTTTGATGAAGTATCGATTTATCACAAATCTCCAGTGAAATGCAGGGCATTAGCAAGATTCTCCATCCAGTGTATACTGAAGATGCGAGGCACAAAGGGAAACCACAGCTGCATTTGATAGAAGTAACAGCGAGAGTAGGATTCAAATACACACATGCACAATGAAGGAGCAACCCGCCGCCTTCACCTCTGGGCCACTTCAGCCAATGGCAAAGGGGCTCACTTGTGACCACATCAAGATTACATACGGGGCACCTCGGGGATAAGAAATTCCCTGAGCGGAATCGAATCCACACCATTATGTTACTGTTTTCAGCGGAATAATAATACCAGCAAAATCCAAGGAATTGACCTCGTCCTTGGAAGGTATACCGTATCCTTGATGTATTCCGAGTCGGAACTGTCTCAGACTGAACCAGCAAACATGAAATTCCCGTCACATTCACACGCACATTTAGTCTTGACGCATACGTTCTTCAGACAGTTTTTCTCTCACGTGAAGAAGTATATATGGGGAGAGAGGTGAAGGTGAGGTTTTAACTCGATGGGCTTTCTCATATGGCTGAACCTGAACTGGATAAACTTCCCGGAAATGCAGTTTTGTTCGTTTCATTTTATTAATTTTGCTGCACCTTCACTCTGTTCATTGCAATGATCGGAAGTGAATTGGATTTATATGATTGGAACGCTTAATATTGTATAAATTTTGCTCCGAATTTATTTCAGCTTAAAGAAAATACTGATGAGAAAAATAGAAGGTTAAACTACAAAACAAGATGCCAGTTTTGATGCTCAGTTACTTTGGCAGATTTCAGTGGGTATCTAATGAACCCAACATCATGGCGATCATCCTCCCATCTTTACGGCATGGGATTAAAGCAGGAAATCGATCTCCAAGAGACGGGTCACTTCCTATTCATTATGGAATAGCTTTCCTTGACAATATACAAAATCTGCTCAGTTCCATTTATAATGCTTCATGTGGAATATTAATTTAAATCTTTCAAGACTCTGAGTTATTTTTTGCTGAATATTACTCAGCTGCAGACGTTTCCGATATTTCTTTTCATCTGAAGTCGACCAAATTAGACATTGTTTCCTCGCACATTCGACATCCTACACCCTACATTTACACTTTTACCTGGCCGCAGGCTGTCTCTCTCCTGGTGAAACTCGCTGCTTGTGTGTCTCTAAATGTGCCTTTCCAAATATTTTGGAAACAGATTGTCTGAGTGACAGAAATTCTGCTCCCAATGTTTCTTTGTCCTACATCAATGGTTTTGAAATCTTGACTTTTAGAAATTTATGAACTTGAAAGAGTGAATTTACCACATATTTACTCTCTCCAAACCCTCAAATACTCAGGAAAACTTCCATTCGGTTTTCCTTGGTTTAGTTTCAAATTTTCCAAAACACAAATAAATAAAATTCCATCCCTACTAAACGCCGTCAGCATCGTCTCCAATGTTTTAGCAGCCCAGTTAACGCTGGCAGTGTCCTCTGATAGAATCACAGATTCCCTACAATGCAGAAAGTACAATTCAGCCAATAGATTCTGTAGGGACACTCTGAACAGCATCTCAACCAGATCTAGCTCCCATTTTTATCCCCGCAGGCCTCTGGCTTGTGATTTCAAATAAACCTGCTGGAATAAAACCTGGCATCGTGTGACTGCTGAGCTTATCACTGCGTTACCCATGAATAACTCCCTTAACTTACTGAAGTCACTCCCTGGACACATCAGCGCAATTTAACATGGCAAATCCACCTAACCTACAGACTTAAGAGCAGTGCGAACCACTGTAGTGTACCATCACATTGAACACTATCTGTATCATGTGTAATGGCTTTACACACTGGGTGGCACGGTGGCACGGTGGCACTGCTGCCTCACAGCGCCAGAGACCCGGGTTCAATTCCAGCCTCAGGCGACTGACTGTGTGGAGTTTGCACGTTCTCCCCGTGTCTGCGTGGGTTTCCTCCGGGTGCTCCGGTTTCCTCCCACACTCCAAAGATGTGCAGGTCAGGTGAATTGGCCATGCTAAATTGCCCGTAGTGTTAGGTAAGGGGTAGATGTAGATGTAGGGGTATGGGTGGGTTACGCTTCGGCGGGGCGGTGTGGACTTGTTGTGCCGAAGGGCCTGTTTCCACACTGTAAGTAATCTAAATCTAATCTAATCTAAACTCCACCTAGTGAAAGCCTGCTGCGCCCACCAAACCGAATTCAATGCATCCAAACGCGGTTCTACGCTGTACATCCTCATTAGTGCTGCTGGAAATGTTTCTGCACTCAGATCTGTTTTCTTCCTCAGATTCCTGCTTTAAATAAGCACATCAGTCAGGAACAACTGTATAAAATGGATTTCATTGCAACGAAAACACAATGTGCAGTTTGCTGAAGTTACATGTTTGCACTGTCACTGACACTCTCTCTCCCCAGGAGCTGCAGTCCGTCTCCACGCTGATTCAGACAGCACTGTCCTATCTGTGACATATCCAATCGAGAATGGAAGGCCAAGCATTAATAACTTTCAGTTGCGAACAAAGCAACACGTTTAAAACCTTATGATGCCCCCAGCGGAGAGTTGTGCCCTGTGACAGGCGGAGACACGAACCACGGTACTGTGGAGGACAACAACATCGAAGGTGGCCCTTCAGCCTGTTGTGGCCACACTTGTCCAACACAACTGCTTTACGACCTGAATCAATATTTCCACCGTTTATCCAATAGTCTTATTTATTTTGGCATCACAAATTCACATCTCAATTTTTTTTAAGGTTAGGACGATTTCCGCCTCTCTGACCCTTACCGCAAATCTACTCAAAACTTTCTTCCTTTTTCCGAAGTCTCTTGGCCCCAGTGTTCGAACTCTCCATCAATAAGAAACGCTTCATTAAGTCTATCCTATCTATTTCCCTCATTATTTTGTACATCTCAGTCATGTCTTCTCCAATCTCCTCTGCTCGGCGACAAACAACCCCAGTGAACTCCTCACAACTGAAACTCTTCAGCCCAGACAATATCCCAGTGAATCTTTTGCAACGTTCCCAGTGCGATCACATCCATGCAGTACTCTGAATTGCAGAACTGCGCAAAGTTATCTAGATAGAGCCGAATGAACTTTTATTTTCTATTCCATTACAGTATGAGGGCGTCGCTGGTTCGGCAGTATTTATTGCCATCCCTAATTGCACAGCGGGTTGTTGAGACTCAACCATATTGTAGTGAGTCTGGAGTCATATGGAGGCCTGAGCAGGTAAGAATGGCAGTTTCATTCCTTAAATGACGTCAGATTTTTTTTTCAACAATTGAACATGGATATATAGGAGTTTTTAGATTCGTAATTCCATAAATTTATTGAATCCCAATTCTACCTCCCAGCATGGTCTGAGTCAAACCCGAGTCCA
Source organism: Chiloscyllium punctatum (assembly GCF_047496795.1). Classification (NCBI taxonomy): domain Eukaryota; kingdom Metazoa; phylum Chordata; class Chondrichthyes; order Orectolobiformes; family Hemiscylliidae; genus Chiloscyllium; species Chiloscyllium punctatum. The sequence goes on along the minus strand of NC_092788.1, from coordinate 867,469 downwards.
TGGTGTCTGAATAAACAGTCCAGTGTTCAGTGGTAATAGCGCTCGGCCATTGCAGAAAAGGAGTGAAACTGATCATATCCAATGAAGTCGCTTTTCCCCGATACTGCTCTGTGCCATTTTCCTGAGTTCGACCCCCCCCCCCCCAATAATATCGCGTCCATGTCGGTAAAAGCTGCTACATGAGTATTGAACTCACAACAGTGGTAACCAAATGGATCAAATGGTCTGCAGGTCCCGATGGTGGGGTTGGGGCACGTTCACCCAGCAACAGTGACCGCTCCCACACAGGCTGATCAGTGTTAATGGGAGAGTCTGTAATAGATTCTGCAATGCCTTAGTGAAATCGGAAATGACTCCACAAACACATGATGAAAGAGCAGCGCTCCGAAAGCTAGTGCTTCAATTAAACCTGTAAGATCATAACCTGGCGTTGGGTGATTTTTAACTTTGTACTCTATAGTCCAACACCGGCATCTCCAAATTAATGAAATGGGGGTATGGGATGGAAAGTTCGGTTAGTGATCATAAGAGGGAAGAAATCTCTGAGAACGGGTGGATTTGAATTTTGACATATGAAGCACAGAGATGTGAGCGAGCAGAGCTTGAAGGAAAATAACATCAACTTGTAGAAAATCAAAACGTTAAAACAACTGATTCCTTTGTGTTTCACAAAAGACTGGGACACATAGAGCGATTGCTGCCGTGACTCGGATTTGATCCGAGGTTGCTGCGGCCACAACACAGAGTACTAACCCCTATACCATCACGGCACCCCACAGACAAACGCCCATAGCACACACCATAAGTACAGTATCATAAGAAATGTTAGGCAGAGCACCAAATGCACAATATCAGTGCTTAGCGAACAGTGGCAAATATGTGGGAACTCAGAATGGGCTGACCGTTTTACATCGGTGCCCACAGAGGCCGTGCTGATTCCATCGTTAATGTGCTCAAAGGCTGAGGTAAATAGATTTCTCCAAAACATCAAAGACTCTGGGGACAGTGCAGCTTTTGTTACCTACACATCCACCAATAACATTTATTGCATCCGTTGCTCCCGGCGCGGTCTCCTGTACATGGGGAGACTGGGCGGCTCCTCGCAGAGCGCTTTAGGGAACATCTCTGGGACAACCGCACCAATCAACCACACTGCCCTGTGGCCCAAAATTTCAACTCTCCCTCCCACTCTGCCGAGGACATGGAGGTCCTGGGTCTCGTTCATCGCCACTCCCTCACCACCAGACGCCTGGAGGAAGAATGCCTCATCTTCCACCTCGGAACACTTCAACCCCAGGGCATCAATGTGGACTTCAACAGTTTCCTCATTTCCCCTTGCCGCACCTCACCTCAGTTCCAAACTTCCAGCTCAGCACTGTCCCCATGACGTGTCCTGACTTGTCCTACCTGCCTATCTTCAATTCCACCTGTCCACTCCGCCCTCCCCCCCGACCTATCACCTTCATCCCCTCCCCCACTCAACTACTGTACTCTATGCTACTTTCTCCCCACCACCCCCACTCCTCTCACTTATCTCTCCACCCTTAAGGCTCTCTGCCTGTATTCCTGATGAAGAGCTTTTGCCCGAAACGTCGATTTTCCTTTTCGTCGGATGCTGCCTGAACTGCTGTGCTCTTCCAGCACCACGAATCCAGAATCTGGTTTCCAGCATCTGCAGTCATTGTTTTTACCAAGCTTTCATTGAAATGTATACTTCAATAGCAATGCAGTTTAACATCGGTTACTTCACGAGTTTCCCGACACAAGGCAGTAACCACTGCTGCCACCTCGTCCCAGTTCCCAGCCCCAGAATCAGAGGAACTGAGTGACGCAGTCGCGAATAACCAACTTGAAATCGGGATGGGAATGAGGTCGCAGAGATACTCGATGGCTCAAGTGACTCAACCGGAGAATACACGGTATTTCTATGATGGTTTAGAGGCACAAGCAATTCCGAGGTTGGGAGTGCTTCTGGTCAAAGGCGGGGCAGAAGGGAAAATTTGTTCCCGTTTATAATAACAGCAATCTACAGGGCATCTTGCTGAGACTGCTGAATGCCACAACTGGAGCGGGGACAGCTGGTTTGAAATTTAATTTTGCTTCACTATCACCCAGTTCCCCGGAATGAATTGCTTTCACCATTTTCATTTCCAATTGTTTGATATCTCCCTGCAGTCTGCGGCTTTCTTCCTCATGGTTAATTGCATGACTAACTGTTGTATGATCGGCACACTGCTAAATCACGGCCACTACAAGTAAATATGAATCATTGATCGATATGAGAAAACAGTGGAACTCACTGCAGGTGTGCTGCGTAGGTTTGCAGGCGACGTCAGAATTGTAGACCGTGAGAAAGATGATCTAAGTTTCAAAAGGATCTTCATCCAATGAGTCGTTGGATTGAAAAATGTAACATGGAGTTCAATCTGAATAAATGGAAGGTATTGCATTTTGGTACAACAAAAAGAGTATGGCTATGCGTATGTTGTAGAACACGGAATCTCGGGATGCAGGTACATAATTCCTTGTCATTTGCATTACCTACAGACAAGATGGTTCAAAGGCATTTAACAAACTTCCCTTCATTGCTCAGTCCTTTGTGTATAGTAGTTGCGACGTTATGGTGAAGTTTTGCAGGACATTGATGAGGCCTCTTCTGGAATATTCTGTCCAGTTCTGGTCGCCCAGTTGTTGGAATGATATTATTCAGCTGGTGTAGGTTCACAAAAGGTATACACGCTTGTTGCCTGTGGAAGGTTTGTGTTATAATGAAAGGCTGGATAGGCTGAGACTATTTTCAGATTCGAGATTGGGGTGCTGGAAAACCCCATCAGGTAAGGCAGAATCCCAGGGGCAGGAGAATCATTCTTTTTCGCGCAAGTGTCGTTCATCAGGTTCTTCCCTGAAACGTCGATTCTCCTGCTCCTCAGATGCTGCCTGACCTGCTGTGCTTTCCCAACACAACACTCTGGACTCTGATCTCTCATCTGCAGTTCTCATTTTCTCTTAGTTGAGACTGTTTTCACTCGAGGTTAGGGGTTTGAGCAGCGACCTGACAGAAGTTATGAATTATTGTGAAGCAAGTTAGAGTTAACGATAGCAGCCTTTTCCCAGGAGGGGGTTTTCAAGACGAGAGGGCATATGGTTAAGATGAAAAGAGCGATTCTTTTTTTTAAAAAAAAGGCATATGAGGCATTTTTTTTAGGTAAGGTGTTTTACGTGTGCAATTAACTTGCTGATGAAGTGATGGATGAGGGTACGTTTGCAACATTTAATGGACAATTGATTCCAAACATGAATGGGAAAGTGGGATTTTTAAAATAAATGTATTCATGCATAGCACGTTAGTTATTTCCCGGAGGGCATTTAAGGGTCAACCACGATATTATCCATCTGGAGTCTCATGTGGGACGGAGCAGATGACTATGGCAGGTTGCTTCCAGAACTGGCATGAGTGAATCAGATGGGATTTTCTACACAACTGTTTCAGGTCATCACGAGACTCTTCAATTCCAGGAGTATTGAATTCAAACTCCACCATCTGTCATGCCAGGACCTGAACCCTTTGTCCCCAAAATATTACCTGGGTTTTTGGATTAACACCACAGTAATAAAACTACAAGGGCATTATAACCACTCAGCGGGTACAGCAGGAGGCAGATGGGACTAGATTAGTTTGGCAGTATGTTCAGCATGGATTGGTTAGACTGACGGACCTGTTTTCATGCTGTATGACTCTATGATTGACGCTACGGAGCAAATACCTGGTTGGGATTAACAGCAGCATTGACAGCATAATCGAACACCTGATGGGATATGTAATCCTGCTGGTCTCCGGAGGTTGTTTTGCTCAGTGATCCCTTCCCACACACGGGACTGGTGAACGGTCTGTCCCCAGTGTTACTGATTAAATGAGTTTCCATTTCTGTGGTTAATTGAATCCCTTCCAGCAGTTCCCACATTGCCCTGCTTTCTCTGAGGTGTCGGCCTCCTTTTTTTCTACACAGGGTGAGCAATCCTTTCAAATTGTGTCCACACAGATACGAATCCTGTTGTCCATGTTGTGAATGTGTTTTCATTCTTTCTCATTCACCCACAGGGAGTGAGTATGACTGGTCAGGACAACATTTATTCTTTGCCACTCGTTCGTTGCTGCCTGGCTGCACCCGGGTGCGATCCCAGCCTCGGGTGTCTGTCTGTGGGCAGACTGCACATTCTCTGTGTGTTTGCGTTTTTATTTCTCCCTCTGACCAAAGATGTGCCAGTTAAAGGGATCAACAATGGGAAATGCAGGCTTATGGGATAGGGAATACCGTGAGGTCTGGTGGGATGCGCATCGGATGGACCGTGTGGACTGGAAGGGCCGATTAGACTGCTTCCCCACACGGTGGGGATTCTTGATTTAAGGGTCAGCTCTTGTTTTTTCTAGTCCTGGAGTCTCTCGTAGGCAGGACTGGGTGAAGATGGTAGAATCCCCTGCATAAGGGCCATGAATGAATGGGATTGCAGGAAAATAAAGTCATGATCTCTGTTCCTGAGGTCAGGCTTTCATTCCAGGTTTTATTCGTCGAACTTCAACATCACCCTTTCCGTGTTCCAATCGCCAAGGACGAATAGTTTAAAATATCACCCCAACACCAACTTTTCCAGGTTGAAGTCTTGACTGTGTGGAAGAAACTGACACTGAGCTGATGCAAGCAAATGTATCTGCCGCCGCCAGTGTCGGAAACACAGATCCAAACAGCAAAATCATCTTTTAAACCAAACACTGCAAAGTTAAGGGCTCAACTCGCTCCAGTTTTGCCACTCAGCTGTCTGAGAAAGATGTACTGTAGATCGCTATGAGAGTATAAACAGGGACAACCATTCCCTTGATAAGGAGCGCAGTCAATCGAGGAATTTCTTGCTCCTCTATACCATCATCGAAGGACGCACGCTCACCTATTATATCACTGGAGACACAGAGTAACTCCACACACTCATTCCCATCCCCATTTCCGGTTGGATCTGGGCGGCTGTGCCGATGTTAAGCTAAAATGCTGTTGAAGCATACATTTCAACAATATCCTGTACTGTCCCCCGAATCTTTGATGCTTGTCGAAATCTATCCATCTTAATTTTCAACCTTTTCTTTCAAGGGATCTCCACAGCCTCTGAACACATCGAACTGAAAGATTCAGCTCATTCTCAGTTCCCACATGTCTGTCACTGTTCACTGAGTACTGATATTGTACATTTGCTGTTCTTCCGAACATTTCCTCTGCTAGTATACTTATTGCTGCTTGCAAGCATCCTGTTCTGTGGTTACTGTGATCCTGGTTGTCGATATTTTGCATTGTGACGACAGCAACCTCGATTTGAAACCAAATCACGGCACTAAGTGTTCTCTCCGTTGTCCTTTTTGTGACAAATGCTAAGAAATTAATTGTTTTACCTTCAAATTCCGCTCCCTCACATCTCTGCGTTTCATAAATCAGGATTCAAACACACCCGTTGAAAGAGATTTATCTCCTTCCCACAATCATTAAACCTCCTTTCCGTCCCTCCCCCCATTTCTCTGTGGCAATGCACAATCTATCACTCTCTTTCACATTCATACTGTTCTCTCTGTGCTGCTGCGGTCACTGTTGTTGGGTGAACGTGCCCCAATCCCACCATCGGGACCTTCAAACAAATCGATCCATTTGGATACCGAGGTTGTGAAATCAATCCCCATTTGGCAGCATTTACTCACATAGGCCAGAGGCAATTGGAGCGTCAGGCTCATGGAAAAGACCAAGGGCAGTTTTGGTGAAAAGACATTTTATTGTTAAAGATCGGCTTTGTGGCTTTCTGTGTTGGTCTTGTGATAATTTCATTGGACTGATAATCCAGAGACCGAGGTAATAGTCTGGGTACCGGGGCTTGAAGCCCACCATGCCATGATCGTCAAATTTGGATTCAATAAATATCGGCAATGAAGAATCTAAACACTAATATATATCCATTGACAATAGATGAAAAAAAATTCAGCTTCATTGATGTCATTTCGGGATGGAATTTGCGATCCTTACTTGGTCTGGGCTGCATGTGACTTCAGACTCATAGCAATATGGTTGTGTCTCAACTGCCTTCTGGGCAATTAGGAATGGGTAATAAATTCTACTTAGCCAGAATCGCCCTCATACTAATCCAGAAATTTTAAAACAATTGCTCATTAGGCTCAAGCAAGAGTGTTGTTATGCAGTTTTGCAAGTCACGTTATAGCAGGGATGTTGTCACACTGAGAAAATTGCAGGAGATATTTACCGGGATATTGATGGGCTGAGGAGTTTCAGTTAGGAAGAAAGACAGGACAGAGTGGAGTGTTTGTCGCAGTGTAAAGGAGATGTTGACAAGACATGATTGAGTTAGGGTATGGACAGGGTTGACTGAACGAGTTTCCCATTGATGGATGGATCGGTAAGCAGGGGCCAGAGTTTTAAGGAGAAGAGCAGAATGGTTTGAGAAGATGTTCGGAAAACCTATATCAGCCAGCGGGTGGTTGGAATTTGAAATCGGCTGTCTGCATTGTTCAGAGCGGCAGAAACCCTTAATACCTGAACAAATATTCAGATGTGAACTTGTGATGCCAAAACATATTAGGCTGTGAGATAATAATTGTGAAATGGGATTCAGTTCATTAGGCAGTTGTTTTTGACAAATGTGGCCACAATTGGTTGAAGGGCCTCCTTTGACACTCTTGTCCTCGGTAGTAGAGTGGCTAGTGTCCCCGCCTGTCACAGGACTCAATTCTCCACTGGGCAGAGTGTAAATATTTTAAAACTGTCACCCCGTTCCCAAGTGCGGGTATTCATACTTCTCCTTCCATTCTCGATGGGACATGTCACAGGATGGACAGTGCTGCCTGAATCAAGGTGAAAAAGGACTGCAACTCACAGGGAGGCAGAGTGTCAGTGTAAGTGCAAACACGTGACCTCTGCAAACTGCACCTTGTTCCTGTGTTGGAATGAAAAGTATTTGACAGACTTGTTCCGGATTGAAGTGTGTATTGGAAGCAGGAAGGTGAGGAAGAAACAGTGTAAAAGCAATCAAATATGAGTGCAGAAACATTTCCCACAGCACGAATCAGAACGTAAAGCAGAGTGGTGTTTCAATACATTGATTTTGGGTTCATTTGCTTTGCTGAGGCTGAGTTACCAGGGTATAAAGCCATTAAAAATGATACAGGTTTTGCTCACGATGATGGAACATTGGCTCAGTAATTCTCAATGCTGTTTGGTCTGAGGGTTATGTTGATTGGCCAAGTTAAATTGCCCTCTCGTGTCCAGGGAGTGAATTTAGTAAGTTTAATGAATTAGCCACGGGTAACGCAGGGACACGGTCAGAAGTCACAGGACGCCAGGTTATATTCCAACAGGTTTATTTGACATCATGAGGGGGAGGGTTTCCCCATGTTAAGTTTGGGTGAGATGCTCTTCAGAGAGTCGACACCAGCTCGATTGACTGAAATGCTCTTTCTGTCCTGTAGGAATCTGTGATTCGATCAGAATTGATAATGACGGTGTTTACTGGGGTGTAAAGCCATTAGAGACAACGCTGACGGGGTTTACTGAGGATGAGATATTATTTACTTGTTATCGTCGAAAATTCAGAACAGTTATCCCTGAACCAAGAAAGATTTAATTGGGGTTTTTCATGTTATGAAATGTTTGGACAGAGTAAATAGGTGGAAAATCCTCTCTTTCAATTAAGTAAACATCTAGACGTCAGGCATTCAAAACCTTTGATAAAACCTTTGAACAACTTAGAAGTGAATCGCTGTCACTCCGAGAATCTGTTTTACAAAGTATTTGGAATGCACGGAATAAATTTCACAAGGAGAGAGAGACAGCGTGTGGCTAGGTAAAGGTGTAGGGCTGGGGTGTAGTCGGTCGGATATTGCAGGAAACAATGTCTAAGTTGGTTGAGAAATTTCGTGAATGTATGCAGATGAATATGATTCGATTCCAAAAACTCTGGATTTTGAAAGATTTGGCATAATAATGTACCTGAAGCATTGGAAATGGAACTGAGTGGATTTTTCTTATTGTGAAGCGATGATATTATATAATGAATAGGCAGTGACCAGTTGCTTAGAGAGCGACTTCCTGCTTTAATCACACGCGTTAAAGATGTGAGGACAAGCACCATGATGTTTGGTCCATTTAATATTCAGTGAAATCTGCCAAAGCAAAGAGCAACAAAACTATTAGGTTTTCCTTTGCACTTTAACCCTCTGATTTTATAAGCAATATTTACCTTAAGCTGAAATAAAGTCGGAGCAAATTTGAATAGAACATTAATCGTTCCAATGAGATAAATCTAATTCACTTCTGATTATTACAATGAACATTATGATTTTGCAGCGAAATTAATATGAAATGAACAAACAGCGTTTCTTGCGATTTAATCCAAATCAGGTTCAGCCAAATCAGAAAGGCCATTGAGCCACAACATCTCCTTTATTTCCATCTCCATGGCTGCTTCTTCACGTGAGAGAGAAAGTGACTGAAGAAATTATGAGTCAAATGTAGGTGTGAATATGACGGAAAATTCTTGTTCTATTTTTCATTCTGACACAGTTCTGATTCAGAATGTATCAATGATAGCTATTCATTCTGACGAGAATGGCTATTTATTGGAATTTGCTGTTATTATAATTCCAGTGAAAGCAGAAACACAATGGTGTGGATTCGATTCCACTCTGGAAATTTCTCATCCATGACTTTCACTGCATGGAACCGTGATGAGGTCACATATCACCCATCTACAAAATCTGCAGAGGAGACTGAGAGATTATGGTGGTGGGTTATTATACCGATGTGCTTCACATTCACGGGTTCGAGTCACATTCTGGTTGGTAACTTCACAAACCGCTACTGCAGTTTTTCTTTGCACCTCACACCTCTGGTGCACTGGATCGAGAGTATTTTTCTTGTCCTTCACTGCATGGGAGATTCACGAATAATCAACACGACACTAAAGTCGAAATGAAGATTGAGAGCAGTCATTCTATTCAATTGTAGATTAAATTGGTGTAATGAGAAGGAACGCATTTTTCTTCCACGCCACCACCCACCTCCACCCACACATTTCATTTTGTCCTTCTATGAATTTACATCAAAAAAGAGAAACAAATAACAACAGATCTGGAGCACAAGTTTATCCAGTGGGGTTGCAAATGAGTATTTTAACCTAACACTTCATACAATGATCTGATCAGTATTTCAAACAGTCACTTGTAATTGGAACCACAAAAAAACTTCTCCAATGAAACGAACCTTTCATTCTTTTACAAATGCCTGCTGTGTGTGAATAATACAACGATCCATCATCCAGTGTGATTACTGACATGCCAACTGTATAAGGTCTACCAACGTTCTTCAGCAATCATAGCTTCTGTACACAACCACCTGCGCTTTCGCCAATGTCATTTGTTGCCTACAGGTCAGAGCACATTTCTTCTTCCTGCATTTACGAGCCTTGTTCCTGATCTGTCTGAACTGTTTAATAAAACTTTTTCTATCACTAAATCCCATCCCCTCACAATGCTGAACTTATGAATAAAATAAGGCGTTCGACCAAATATGGAAGTATGCCATTCAGCCCATCGAGTCTGTCCCATCATTCAACGAACTCATGGTTGATCTGATCATCTTCAACTCCTTTCTGCTCACTTACCTCGACAAAGTTTCATCATCTTTCTGATTAACAATCTGGAACAGTTTGAAAGTACCCAACAACACAGTCTCAACAGCGGTTGCTGAGAAATGCCACAGATTCCTTGGCCCCTGAGCAAAGAAATTACTCCTCATTTCTGAATTAAATGGGCAATATCTAAATCTGAGTTCATGTCGTCTGGTGCTCTCCTCAGAGCATAGGGAAACCACCTGCCTATATCTATCCTGTCAAGATCCTACGAATATTGAACGTTTATAATGGTTATTTTGTGATTATATCTCCCCTCCATCTCCTTTGTTTCAATCCTAGCCTAAACAATAATTCCATGAAGCTTCATGTTATACAGAGTTAGCAACACGTTTGTAAATCTCTGCTGTCCCTTACAGCGTCCTTACATATTATTATGACAAGTGGAGAAATTTCAGCGAGGAAACGGGTTGAAATCTCAGGCGCAGATGGGAATTGGAACTTGAAATCAGAAAGCGTTTGGATTCGGATTGATCCACAGAATGACCAAATACAGCAATGGTAACTCTGACAAATGAGAATCTAATTATATTCGATTGACATTCAATGACTTCACTGTAACTGAATTCCTCCGTGTAATCGTCCTGGGAGATCGTATTTAGGAGAAATAGAACCTGAACCGCCCACATAAAGAAGTTGACTACAAAAACATGTCCGTCGTCGTTTTTGTTTGATTATTAACTCAACTCTTGTCTCCGTGAAGCCTACATCGCCCGCAATGCACAAATTAGATGTTTAACAGAACTCTCTACATTTGCCTAGGTGGGTTCACCTTCAATACCATTGAAGGAACAGAACACCCTCCACGACAATGCATTCTCTTAACTGTATATTTTTCAACATCTGAATATTTATTCCCTTAACTGCTAAGGCACAATTGCAGCAGAGTACGCCACCTAGAAGATTCACTGGAGTAAGTCATCCAGGCTTTGTTGAGAGAACCTTCAAAGCTCAAAAACTGTACTGACGATAAGGACCAGGTTGAAGATGTACTGAAACTTCACCATTTGCAAATTACCCTTCAAGGCACATACCAGCATGACTAGGAGAGGAATCAATGGTAAATTCATTGAGTGGTGAAGCGGTCTTGATGGGCTACGATTTATACTTCAGCCCTCCCGCTTTTGTCTTACAATTTTTAAAAATGTTGATTATTGCATTGACCTTACTTGTGCTCATTCCTTTAGTTGTTTCGTAAACTGGCGGTTGCTAAAGATCGAATATCATCTACAGTCTGTGGCAACAACAGAAAATATCCAAAAGACCTCACGAACAACTGATCTTCCTGTACAACAATCTTCAGAGATCTGTGAATGTCCACTCCAAGATCTCTTTGTTACTGTGAACCAATCAGAATCCCCACTGTTATTGTTACAACTCCCCAAATTCATTACCACTCATTCGTCTGGATTCAATTCTATTCGCCATTTTTCCTTTCCACCTGATTCATACATCCCTGTGGTCCCTGACATTATTCATCATAGGCAACTACACGACCAATTGTTGTATCATCTGTAAACTTCTAATTCATGACTCCTACAACGAAGTTTGAATTATTGATCTATATCAGGAAACAGTGGTACTTCACTGGAAACAGGCATCCAAACATGGTTCATGGCTGGATGGAATGAACACCTGCCATGTTCCAGTTTCCAAGGGTTGCTAGCCCAAATATCGCCGTTACATTTGCAGATAACACGAAGATTGGTGGAGTAGCCAGAAAGTATAGGGGACTGTCAAAGAATGAAGGCGAATATAGATAGACAGAAGAGTTGAGTGGATAAATGTCAGATGGAGTTCAGTCCAAGCAAATGTGAGGTGATGCATTTTGGGAAGTCTAATTCTAGAGCCAATTACACTGTAAACGGAAGAGCTGTGGGTAAATTTGATGAGCAGTGAGATTTTGGAGCTCAGGTCCTTTGTACCCTGAAGGTGGCTGCACAGGTGGATCTTGTGGTCAAGATGACATATAGCATGCTTGCCTTCACCGGACGGTGCATTGAGTATAAGGGCTGGCAGGTCATGTTACAATTGTACAACATTTTGGTTCGCCGCGTTTAGAATATTCTGTACAGTTCTGGTCACCACATTATCAACAGAATGTGGACGTTTAGAAGAGAATGCAGAGAAGGTTTACGAGGATGTTGCCTGGTATGGAAGATGCTAGCTCTGTAGAGACGTTTAGTAGGATACTATTGTTTTCATTAGAAAAAACGAGATTGAGGGGTCTTGATTGAGGTCTACGAAATCATGAAGGGTACAGACAGGATGGATTGAGATAAGCTTTTTCCCAAGGTGAGGGATAGAATAATGAGAGGTCACGCGTTCAAGGAGAGTGGTGAAACGTTTAGGGAAGATATACAATGAAATTATTTTACACAACGGGTGGTAGGTGCTGGAATGCGTTGCCAGCAGAGGTAGTAGAGGCTGACATGGTAGATTCATTTAAAGTGCGCCTGGACAGATCTATGAGTAAGTGAGGAGCAGAGTGATACGTATGCTTAGAAATTGGGCGACAGGTTTAGATAGTTGATTTGGATCGGCTCAGGCTTGGAGGTCCAAAGGGCCAGTTACTGGGCTGCAAACTTTCTGTGTTCTTTGTTCTTCATTGTTCACTATACTACCAACTTCATGCTACATTGCTCCATCTCAGAGAATGACATTGTCAATTCCGATTATCACAGAGGGAATGAGAATATGACATGTGTCTGTGTCTGAATTTAAGTGATGTACGCTGGATTGGAGTGTTTGGTCTGAGCAAGAGGCCAATGTGGAGACGATGTGATCAAAAGCAGCTCTTCGAGTAAAAGTGACAAAACGGCGCATTGTTAAGGAATATTTCAGAGAATGCTTCTAATTCATCGACCTCTCGTGACCCACAGCATGCTTCCGCTGAGTCAACCTGCAGTGCGGGTTAATGCTGCTGTTGTATCTTAATAATCTAATAAACGGAGACAAATATGTCCTTCCTCCCGCCTTTGACCAGGACCACTCCCAGCTTTGGCATTTCATGCGCTTCTGTGCCGTCATAGAATAACCACGTGCTCACCTTCAAACCAGTCAATCCATTTCAATACCACAGTCGTGAGATTAATTTTCATGTAGCAGCTTTTACTGATATGAACTAGAGATTATTGGAATATCAGGCTCAGGAAAAGGAAACAGGGCAGCACCGAGGAAAAGAAACTTTATTCTAAAACACATTTTACTGTGGATTTCTACATCATTTATTTCACTTGCTCATTTGGCTCTATCTAAATTATTGTGTGCAGTTCTGCAATTCACATTATAGCAGGGATGTGATATCACTGGAAATGATGTTGTAGAGATTTCCCAGAATATTGTCTGAGAAGAATAGTTTCAGTTATGAAGAGAGGTTGGATAGATTGGAGTTGTTTATCTTACAGCAGAAGAGATTGAGAGGAGAAATGATTGAGATGTGCAAAATAATCAGGGATATGGATGGCGTAGACTGAAAAAAACGTTTCTCTTAGATGGTGAGATCAATCTTGGGGGGGGGTGGGGGTGGGGGGCGTAGGGGTCTGGCATGGATTTATGGACAGAGGAGAAAAGATTTGAGTGAATGCGCAGACAAATGTTTTGCAACAGTGCGTAGTTGAATTCTGGAACTCAGCGCAAGCAAATGTTTTCGTGGCAGAAATCCTCCTAAGTTTCAGAAGTATTCAGATGTGAATTTGTGATGCCAAGGCATAGACCAATTCAGATAGATGGCAAACAAAACCTGAATGGCCTGTAAGATCTATGTAAAAAAGACAAAAGTAGGAATTGCAGCTCGGGGAAAACAGAATGACGATTTCGGTTCAACAGACACTTCCTCAGAACTGTTTTTGATTCACTATGTTAACTCTGATTTCTCTCTAGTGATGCATTTGGAGTATTTTTGTGTCGGTGCATCAATAATGCGGGTTGAGAAAGAAAGGGTGGGGGAGTGTGAATCGCGTTGATGGCACAATGCAGACTCAACTGGCCAAATGATATCTGTCTATAGCGTGTCTAATTCTAACTCTGAATCTAGAAGTTTTTGTCCATTTTTCAAGTCTGTCGTTTTTCACATCTCACCTGTAATGTGAATTGTAGAACAGGGCAACGAGTGTTCAGGCATAAACCACCGCCAAACCATTACCACCTGACGCCTGGAAGAGGAATGCCTCGTTGTCTGTCTTGGGAAACTGCGTCCACACGGGATAAATATGGATTTCAATGGCTTCCTCATTTCCCCTCACCCCCCCCCCCCCCACCACATTATCACAGTCCAAAGCATCCAACTCGGCACTACCCTCCGGACCCATTCATCTCTTCCCCTTCTAACTTGCACTTTCTTCCCCGCCTCAATCCACCTATCACTTTACCAGCAACCTTTCACACAACCCCAACCCCCTCGCTTTTATCTCTCAGCCCCCACCCACAAGACTCATTCCTGATGAAAGGCTTATGTCAGAAACGTCGATTCTCCCGCTCCTCGGATGCTGCCTGACCTGCTGTACTTTTCCAGCACGACACTGTCGCCATAGCAAAGATAGACGAGCTCAGCTCAAGCTCTTTATCTGAGAGCGGAGAAGGCTGAGTGAGGAAGTGATTAAGGTGCAATTATGGGATCGGTATGTGTGATAGCAACGAACTTCTCATGGGAAAGGTTAACAACCAGGGATGTATGGTAAACGCAAGGGAGAGGATTTTCAGAGCAGATATAGGAAGAACGTTTTCCCTCTGAGATTGTTGCTTATTTGGAACTCACTGTTTGAACGTGTGGTAAAGCTACGAGTCATCAAAATATTTCAAGAGTATTTCGCCGAATACTTGAGAAGCGAGAGTACACATGTATAAGGACCAGGTACTGGAAAGTGGGGTGAAGATAAGCAGATGTCTGATGAAAGATCCAAACACCGTACCGAAAATAGAGACCATAAAATCATGGGAAGTGTCTCCGCATGGATACTACTAGCATTCTGTTACAAGGGGTCTGTGGAATGCTACACTCGTCGGAAGATCACTCTGGCAGGATGGGGCCGCTGTGGTAGGAGGGGATAGGAATAGTGCAATGCTCCTACACCAATTAGTCAGAGTGTGCTGAAAGTTTATTCTGGCAGGCTGAGATAATAACAATTAGACACGTCAGCCTTGCTTGCTAAAGGTCATCATGGCAGATTGGGACAAGTCGTGACAATAAATATTTTGGACATGGTTTTTAATATTCAATTCATAGTTCGTAGAGTCAGCCTGCTTGAGACCCTCGTAGCAGGATAAGACATTAAATATCAAATCAGTAGTTAGTAGAGTCAGTTTGGGACAGGAAAACTTTGCAGTAGCTAAATGTCTAATCATGACAGGTTAGTCTGGGATGGAAGATCATTGTAGCAGAGGTGGCAGTAAAATACCAAATCATGAAAATAGAATAATATTAAGTTGAATGTTGGAAAACCCATCGTGGCAGAAGTAGAGTGATAATAAGAACTAAAATCATTGGTGTATTGTGTAGCTGGAGTGAAGTAATTTGGACTAACACAGTTGGCCGTGCTGATAAGCTAAGAAATCTGAGTAAAGTAAAGGTATAGTGTAATGCCATGGACCCTGAGGTTCGGGGGCATTCAAGAATTTGATTTCTGAATGTCACGGTTTTTTGTTTGCAAATAAAAGATCTTCTTCTTGAAGGTCTCTCCGCATTTCCTGGTGATTGTCTACATTTTCTCCACGACAACCGCAACTTTGGGTGCAATAAAATTGTGGTAGCATGGCTCTGTGGCGCAATGAAAATCACATTAGATTTCTACAGCATTAATAACTTGCTATTCAAAGTTTATGGGTTTGATTTCCACCAGAATCGGAGTTTAGATGCCAGCTCAATCAATGATTGTTCTGCTGAATCATCATCAATTCCCATCGTCAGGAGTTCGCGACCCTGCTGTTGACCAGAGAACTTTCCTTACCTTCATGGTTGTGAGTTTTGACGCAATCATATCGTTTGAAACATGATCAACCAGAATCAGCTGCTCAGCCATAAACCCTGCAAAGTTCGTGCAGAAACCCACTGTCTCGAAAAACTTTTCCTTCCCATAATGGCAGAAACATTTGCGATTGCTGAAATGTATTTTTCCCTTTGTGTGACAGGTTGTTTTGGATGAGGTGGGGTAAAACATTGAAGTGTTTGATTAGCCATGACGCTATCAAATGGTCGGATAGGACCGGTGTGTGGAATAGCCTCCTCCTGTTCCTTTCTTGCTGTGCTGTTTCTGACAGAAGGTTTGCAACAATAATATGATGACGACAATCTGAATCTACACCACGGAATACCAATGTGCTCCCCTTTACAGCTCCTGTCTCACAGCTGGAATAGACTGCTCTATTGCAACTTTAGATCAGACAGTGAAGGTTTCTCTCAGGCGGTCTGTCAGACTGCATGCTCCTTCACACAGATTTCCAACTAGGCACATGGAACAAGCAAATGTGCGAATATTGGGTGTTCAGGGAGAGATTTCCCCTCTGCTAGGCTGCAGTTCTGGACATGGTGACGTGCATGAATTTCTGGCATTTTGTGTCTTACTGTGCATTCTTCCTACTTTGCAATTTAAACTGGAATTGAACTTATTCTTGCATAACATTTTTACATCTTCAGTATTCATGAAACTCGTGCAACGTGTTCTTGGATTTAGGAATGGTGAAGATTTTTGATGAATGCAATATGTTTCATGCTACCTGTATGAATTTTCAGAAGGAGATTGGTGAACTTTCATTGATTCGAATTCTGTGCCGAACTGAAACCGATCGAAGGAAAAGCCCTGCGACAGCGGCAATGTCACAATGTCTGTAAACAACGCAGGAACCAACAGGAACCCATTTTTCAATGAATTCAATTTTGCACATTTTTTTGTGTCCTTCCCTGAACCTGATGCTTCAATAATCAGAGGTTGATGTCTGTTTCACCTCGTCTGTGTGTCATGGTTATCACAGCTGCCTCACAGCAGCCTCGGGTAGCAGTGTGGAAATTGCACATCACCCCCCCCCCCCCCCCACCCATCTGAGTGGGTCCACATTAGTCAGGGGGACATGGTTTTGTGTGGGTTACTGTTCGGACTTGTTGGTCCGAAGGGCATGTTTCCACATGGTAGTGAATCTAATCATCACAGCAAAAGTAAAGTAGTTGAGTTATAGTTCACAAGGGAGGAGTAGGCCACGTGACAGCTTTGCTGTCTGCCGCTCGAGGAGCGTAATTTGTCTGTGCCTCGTACTTAAAGGTGCGTAAACTGCCAAGTTTGTAAGTCCAATGCTTATCTGAAGATACCGTTACTTTCATGGGCCAGGAAATATTGGAGCATCAGACTGAAACGCAGTTGAAAACAATGTTGAGTAAAGGAGCAGTTATTGGAAAACTACAGTATCTGATTTGGGGAAATGTTCTGTCTTTGGGAAACGTGTCAATTATTGACTGAAAAGCTACAAATATTCCCCAGGTGAATATCCATCTGTGGATAGAGATACAGAGGTGAAGTTTTAGTTTGATGACCTTTCTCAAATCGCTGACCCTGCAGTGGATTACATTCTGGGAAAGTCCTATTATCTCGTTTCATTTCATTCCATTTCTTGCAAACTCGCACAGCTCATTAAACCAATCGAAAGTATTAGATCTATTCCTTTGGGAAGTTTGATAGTTGTCAGAATAAAATAATGATTGCTCCAAACATCTTTATCGTTCCCCACTGGCTTTGAAGTGCGAACCTTTAGTTTCCACTCACCTAAACAAGGGAAATTCCCTCATATTTACTCTTACCAACTTCAGGTGGATAACCTCCTTTCGAACACAATTAAGTCTTTCCTGATTTCTCCCGCATGATTCTTTATCTATCCCACCATCCCATTAAACCACCTCTTTTATTTTCTAGTGCTTTTATCTCCTAGTAAAACTCATTTCCATCGCTTGTATCGATTTTGTATCAAGTGAAATCTGGCCGTGTCATTCCTAATCGCTTTATATTCCGGTAAGTGCTGCCCGTGTCTTTTATCATATCTTTATATCCAGTAAGTTTTAACCGAAGAAAGGATGCTGGGTACAACTCGCGACTAAGCCGTGAAATCTTATTACCGACACAGGAAAGGTGGAAGCTATTTCAACTACAGCTGAATCGATTGACTGCAGCAGCAACGGGTCAAATCCCAGTCACTTCAGTGGCTGTTGTTATTATATTTATTTCTTCTCTCCGTGTGCTGATTTTGAGTGCGAGCAGCGGCTGAGTTTAAACAAACCCGGAAGGGTACAGCTAAGGTAAGACAGTTTGTTTTAAAATTACTTACCGGTAGCGGGCAGCGGTGTTGTTTTCTCTTCACAGAAAGAGCGGGAGCAGCAGGGGGAAGAGACGATGACCAGAGGGGCAGCCGAGACCCGGAAGCAGGTATAGCGTAAGCTTACTTGGGTAGGTTTTGTTTTCCCTATAAAAGCGCGCAGGAGTGGAACCCGAGGCACTACAGAGGTAGTGCCTCCTACCCGCCCTCCTCCTCTAACCTAATAATAAGACCCGTTGTGGTCAGTAGGTAAGTGCTGCATTTTGCTTGTTCTATTTTTTAGACCTAGTTTGTTTTTTTAAAAGGTCACTTTTAGAGGGATGGTAGTTCAGGCAGTGCAATGTTCCTCTTGCAACATGTTTGATGTGAGGGATGCCATGGACGTCCCTGCTGATTACCCTTGCAGGAAGTGCACCCATCTCCAGCTCCTTCAAGACCGTGTTCGCGAACTGGAGCTGGAGTTGGATGAACTTAGGATCATTCGCGAGGCAGAGGGGGTCATAGATCGGAGCTTTAGGGAAGTAGTAACTCCAACGATTGCAGACAGATGGGTGACAGTGAGGGGAACTGGGAGGAAGCAGCCAGTGCAGGGACCCCTGCGGCCGTTCCCCCCAAAAACAAGTATACCGTTTTCGATACTTGGGGGGTGGGGGGGGGTCTTACCAGGGGTAAGTAACGGGGCTCAGGCCTCTGGCATGGAGCTTGTCCCCATTGCTCAGAAGGGAAGGGTGGAGAAGAGCAGACCAAGAGTAATTGGGGACTCGATAGTTCGGGGCACAGATAGGCGATTTTGTGGGTGGGCGAGAGAGACTCACGTTTGGCATGTTGCGTCCCAGGTGCAAGGGTACGTGATGTCTCTGATCGTGTTTTCCCGGTCCTTAAGGGGGAGGGGCAGCAGCCCGAAGTCGTGGTCCACATTGGCACCAATGACATATGTCAGAGGCGGGCTGAGGATGTTAGGCAGGCTTTCAGGGAGCTAGGTTGGAAGCTCAGAGTTAGAATGAACAGAGTTGTTGTCTCTGGTTTGTTACCCGTGCCACGTGATAGAGAGTCGAGGAATAGGGAGAGAGAACAGTTAAACGCGTGGCGACAGGGATGGTGCAGGAGGGAGGGATTCCGGTATTTGGATAACTGGGTTTCTTTCTGGGGAAGGTGGGACCTCTATAAACAGGTTGGTCTACACCTGAACCTGAGGGGAACCAATATCCTTGGCGGGAGGTTTGCTAGTGCTCTTGGGGAGGGTTTAAACTAACTCTGCAGGGGCATGGGAACCTAGACTGTAGCTTTAGGGTGCAGGACCTGGAGTGTAGGGAGGTTAGGAACATGGCATCAATCTCAAAGGAGGGTGCCTGTAAACAGAAGAGTGGCTTGAAGTGTGTATACTTCAATGCAAGAAGTATACGAAATAAGGTAGGTGAACTTGCAGCGTGCGTTGGTACCTGGGACTTCGATGTTGTGGCTATTACGGAGACATGGGTAGATCAGGGACAGGATTGGCTGTTGCAGGTTCCAGGGTTTAAATGTTTTAGTAGGGTCAGAAGTGGGGGTACAAGAGGGGGAGGTGTGGCATTGCTTGTCAAAGATAGTATTACAGCGGTGGAAAGGACGATGGATGAAGACTCGCCATCTGAGGTAGTTTGGGCTGAGGTTAGGAATAGGAAAGGTGAGGTCGCCCTGTTAGGAGTATTTTACAGGCCTCCTAATAGTCCTAGAAACGTAGAAGAAAGGATTGCGAGGATGATTCAGGAGAAGAGTTAAAGTAATAGGGTGGTTGTTATGGGGGTCTTTAACTTTCCTGATATTGACTGGGAAAGCTATAGCTCAAGTTTGTTAGATGGGTCGGTATTTGTCCAATGTGTGCGGGAGGATTGCCTGACACAATACGTAGGTAGGCCAACAAGAGGTGAAGCCACACTGGATTTGGTTCTGGGTAACGAACCAGGCCAGGTGTTAGAATTAGCGGTAGGTGAGCACTTTGAGGACAGTGACCACAATTCGGTGACTTTTACTTTCGTGATGGAGAGGGATAAGTGTGCACTGCAGGGTAAGAGTTATAGCTGGGGGCAGGGAAATTATGATGTAGTGAGGCATGACTGAGGATGCGTGGCTTGGAAAAGTAGGCTTCAAGGCATGGGCAGAATTGATATGTGGAGCTTATTCAAGGAGCATCTATTGAGTGTCCTTGAAAAGTATGTACCTCTCACACAGGGAGGAAAGGGTCGTGTGAGGGAGACGTGGTTTAATAAGGAATTGGAATCCTTTGTTAAATGGAAGAGGGCGGCCTATGTAAAGATGAGGCGTGAAGGTTCAATTGGGGCGATTGAGAGTTATAAAGGAGCCAGGACGGACCTGAAGACAGAGATAAGAACAGCAAGGAGGGGACATGAAAGGTTCTTAGTTTGTAGGATTAGGGAAAATCCTAAGGCTTTCTATAGGTATGTCAGGAATAAAAGAATGACGGGTAGGAATAGGTCCAGTCAAGGATAGTAGTGGGAAGTTGCTTGTGGAGGCTGAAGAGCTTGGGGAGACACTGAATGAATACTTTTCGTCACTATTCACTCAGGAACAGGACATTGGTGCCGATGTGAATACTGAGTCACAATTAAGTAGAATGGACGGCTTTGAGGTATGTAGGGAAGAGGTGTTGGAAATTCTGGAAAGGGTGAAAATAGATAAGTCCCCTGGGCCCGATGGCATTTATCCTAGGATTCTCTGGGAAGCAAGGGAGGATTTTGCAGAGCCATTGGCCTTGATTTTTATATCTTCGTTGTCTACAGGAATAGTGCCAGAAGACTGGAGGCTAGCAATTGTGGTTCCCTTGTTCAAGAAGAGGAGTAGAGATAACCCTAGTAACTATAGGCCGGTGAGTCTCACTTCTGTTGTGGACAAAGTCTTAGAGAGAATTATAAGGGATAGGATTTATGAACATCTGGATAGGAATAATGTGATCAAGGATAGTCAGCATGGTTTTGTGAAGGGCAGGTCGTGCCTCACAAACCTTTTTGAATTCTTTGAGAAGATGACTAAGGAGGTGGATGAGGGGAAAGCGGTAGATGTGGTGTATATGGATTTTAGTAAGGCGTTTGATAAGGTTGCCCATGGTAGTCTACTGCAAAAAATACGGAGGTATGGCATTGAGGGTGAGTTGGAGGTTTGGATTAGGAATTGGCTGGCTGGAAGAAGACAGAGGGTAGTAGTTGATGGTAAACGTTCATCTTGGAGTGCAGTTACTAGCGGTGTTCCGCAAGGATCTGTTTTGGGACCATTGCGGTTTGTCATTTTTATAAATGACCTGGAGGAGGGGTTAGAAGGTTGGGTGAGCAAGTTTGCGAATGATACAAAAGTCGGAGGAGTTGTTGACAGTGAGGAAGGATGTGTCAGGTTACAGTGGGATATAGATAAGGTGCAGAGCTCGGCAGAAAGGTTGCAAATGGAGTTCAATGTAGCTAAGTGTGAGGTGATTCACTTTGGTAAGAGTAACAAAAAGATGGGGTACTGGGCTGTGGTCGGATTCTTGGTACTGTGGATGAGCAGAGGGATCTTGGTGTCCATGTACACAGATCTTTGAAAGTTGCCACCCAGGTAAATAGTGTGGTGAAGAAGGCATATGGCGTACTGGCTTTTGTTTGTAGAAGAATTGAGTTCCAGAGTCCTGCGGTCATGTTGCAGTTGTATAAGACTCTGGTGCGGCCGCATCTGGAGTATTGTGTGCAGTTTTGGTCGCCATACTATAGGAAGGATGTGGAGGCACTGGAACGGGTGCAGAGGAGGTTTACCAGGATGTTGCCTGGTATGGTAGGAAGATCGTATGAGGAAAGGCTGAGGCACTTGGGGTTGTTTTCATTGGAGAAAAGAGGTTTAAGGGTGACTTGATAGAGGTGTATAAGATGATTAGGGGTTTAGAAAGGGTTGACCATGAGAACCTTTTTCCACGTATGGAGTCAGCTATTACAAGGGGGCATAGCTTTAAATTAAGGGGGGGTAGGTATAGGACAGATGTTAGGGGTAGGTTCTTTACACAGCGAATCGTGAGTTCATGGAATGCCCTGCCAGTAGCAGTGGTGGAGTCTCCCTCTTTATGGGCTTTTAAGCGGGCATTGGATAGGCATATGGAGGATAGTGGGCTAGTGTAGGTTAGTTGGGTTTGGATCGGCACAACATCGAGGCCCAAAGGATCTGTACTGCGCTGTATTCTTCTATGTTCTATGTACTATATTAATCCTCGTACGGGAAAGCAACAAAACATCCTAAATCTATGGTCACTGCCACAGAATCTCCTGTTGATGCCCCTGACAGAAGAGCCCACTGTCGCAATCATTCTACTATATCTTCTCAAACGCTGCCGAACATGAGAACCATCCCAAGTGTCCAAAAATTGATTACTCTGCCATTTTCCTCAGAGAGACAATCCCCTTTGGCAGTTATAAATACTGAAAATCATTTTGATAGAGGAATAGCCACCGGAGAGATTGCAGAGAAGGTTTATGTTGGATGTTGGATTATTGGTGCTGGAAGAGCACAGCAGTTCAGGCAGCATCCAACGAGCAGCGAAATCAATGTTTCGGGCAAAAGGCTTTTGCCCGAAACGTTGATTTCGCTGCTCGTTGGATGCTGCCTGAACTGCTGTGCTCTTCCAGCACCAATAATCCAGTATTTGGTTCTCAGCAACTGCAGTCATTGTTTTTACCTTATGTTGGATGTTGCCCAGTATGGAAGGTGTTAGCTGTGAAGAGCGGTTGAGTAGGTTAGGTTTGTTTTCAGTAGAAAAAAGGAGATTGAGGGGGGACCTGATTGAGGTTTACAAAATCGTGAAGGATATCGACAGGATAGATGAAGATAAGCTTATTTCCCAGGGTGAAGGATCCACTAACGAGAGGTCACGCTGTCAAGGTGAGAGGTGAAAAGTTTACGGAGGATACACATGGTAATTGCTTCACACAGAGGGTGGGGGGTGTTTGGAACGTGTTGCCTGCAGAGGTGATAGAGGCAAGCACGGTATGTTTGTTTCAGATGCGTCTGGACAGATGCATGATTAGGTGGGGAGCAGAGGGATACAGATGCTTAGGAATTGACCGACAGATTTAGACAGTACATTTGGATTGATTTAAGCTTGGAGCGCTGACGGGCCTGTTCCTGGGCTGTAAATTTTCTTTGTTCTTTGTTCTTTCTAAGTACTGGTCTTTTGATCATAGTTGGGAAAATGTATCTGTGTTTCAGCACCTTGGCGAGTTTAATGGGATAACAGTGTATTATTTCAATGAACAAACTGCGAAACTGAAGCATGAGAAACTGGGAACCTGGATTGCAAAACAAGCCTCTGCATCATACAGTTTACAGGTTAATGATCAGACCACTTTTAGTGTTTTTAAATTGTTATGATTCTTTCCCTCAGAATGGTCATTAAACTGGCTCTGCCTGTTTGTTCGACTAATCTTTACTTTCTGCTTTTTTCTGAACCGGCTGCTTTGGTTCCCAGCCTCCTGTATCATCAGCATAAATCTGCACGAACACGCCTCCCTTCCAGGATGTTGGGACCCCTCCAGTTAAAGTGCACACTTTCCTTTTTGTACAGTTCCCAAGTGCACTGGACGCGATTCGAATCATTCAAAAATCAGAAACAATCCTCCCAAACTAGCTCTTTGCCACATATTCAACTGTACTATCTTCCTCTCCTTTGTCTCACTTTCAGGTGGTACAGGGAGTAATCCCAAGATTACATCCCTGGAGATCCTGCTTTTAAACTTAGTTCTAATTCCCTGAATTTTCTTTGCAGGACCTTTCAACCTTTCACTCTTCTTATCGATACCGTTGGTATCAATGTGAACCACTACCCTCCCACTTCAATATGCCCTGAGCATGCTCAGAGACATTCTTGATCCTGGCATCGACTGCCCATTTTTTGAAGAAATCATACAACCGTAGAATCCCTTTGGTGGGGAAACAGGCCATTTCACACAGCACGTCCACGCTGACCTTCCAAAGAGTAACCTACCCTGACCCATTCCCCCACTCTATTGCTCTGCATTTACCCCTGATTAACGCATCTAAGCGACAACTATTGGCAAAAAAACCCAGACGCATTCCTCTACATTATGTTGAATCTGCTTTCTCACAGCAGATACTGCCAGAAGTACTGAACATTCCAAGCAACTTCTGGTTTTGTCACCAATGATGAGTGCATATTGATAAAAATGAATTGAAAAAGAAAACAGCTGAATTTAAACTCTAGGGAGAAAACTAAATATTTGGTCGTTCAATAATGTCAGTAAAGTTCATTAAATTACTGCTGTTTAGTCCATGAACATCACTTGTTCACTTTCCCAATTCAGGAATAAAGGAGATTTTTACATCACTTTTGGTATCAGAAAGCTTGGAAATGTTGCACGTTTACTCCTTCATATGGGAATGTGATTACATCACATTCTTTCATCTCAAACACAATGCATTACTTTGTCGAAGAATACCAGTAACATTGTAAGTAAGTGGAATGATAACTGGAAAGATATATTTAGGTAAAGGAAGAATGAGAGAAAATGAGTCTTTTTTTGGAACAGATAGGACTATTATGTGAACTTACTAAGTTGATCAAATTTATGGAAATCTATGCAGGGCAGATAAAGGATATTGTTATGAACGTGTAGAGGTATATGTTACTTTTAAGGGACTCTGGAAGCTGGCACAAAGTGCTCTGAAAGAAGTTAAAATGTAACATTTGACCGTGAAATCAATAGTGAGGATGAGTTGCCACGGAACAAAAACCAATTCAAATTCGGCAAGCCCGCTTAACTTATGCCCCAACATACTGAAATCAAATTGAGTTTGAAATATAATGTATTTGATGACATCAAAATCAATGAAATGATCTGATGTTTTGAGGTATAAAACCGGACATTTGAATATTTAGGAGGACAACTGCCAAGGACATCCACAAAAATAGACTGTGAGCTGAAGAGTTTCCTGAAGGTACCTGTCTGTAAGACTTTTGCACAGCAGAACTTCGAAGCTGACAGGGAGCAACACCTACAGATCAAAATCTACAAAGGCGAATCGACAAATCTGACTGGTTTTGAAACATGATTATTTTTTTTGTAAACCTTAATCGGGGTTTTTGTTTCACCAGACCAGTATTGTAGAGTGGGAGGTAAAAGATACGTCTAACCGAAGGGATTTCTAAATAGTTGTTTGGTTTATTATTCTATGTCGTCCTTAAATAACACAGTTGTTAATTTTACTTTTAAATAGTTACTTTGTAAATGGACTTTTGCCTCAAAACTTATGAGATTACGGCATGAGGCGAACTTATTCTGTGTGGCTGGTTTAAATTTGGAGAAGTATTAACCCTGTGTTGTAACATGTTTGGGGGCTTTCGTCTGTGATTTGACGGGTTTAGACAAATCCAAACTGAGATCTGCGTAGATTTGAGGTTTGAAAAAAGAACACAGTATATTTCAATATTTGCATGTTTGTGTCTGAGATCTTTAAATAAAATGTCATGGAGACAGATTGTTTAATTTCGATAACTTGTGGTTGGTTAAATTAAAAGTGAGAGAAATGGTTCTTAAAATTTTAAGAGGTTTGAAGATGATCCTCAAATTTGCCAAGAAAGTTTAGAAAGTAAGATAAGCGCCAAACTTTTAGAATTAGCGAAGAGCATAGTTTTGTGTTTAACCAAGGACAAAAGTAAAGCTGAAGTTACCAGGGAATGACTCAAACAGGAAGGTGTGTCAGAGTAACCGACAAGTGCAGGACAGTGAAAAAAATTTAAATTATAATTGAGGAAAATTGAGTTTAAAGATAAACATTGGGAGAGAGAAGAAACAGAAAGCAAGACAAAAGAGAGACATAGAGAGAAAAGAGAAAGAGAAGGTGCGTAGCTGAGCAAAAAGAGAGAGAATAGATCTTGAGATGTTGCGATTTAGTCAGCAAAGTTAAGTTAACAGGATGGAGATAAAAAGGGAAAATAGTGGTACATACAACTAGATTAAAACTCTGGCACATTTTGATGAGAAAAATGTTGAAGCAGTAGAGATGAAGGGCAGCACGGTGGCCAGAGACCTGGATCTGCAAAGTCAGTCTGGTCATCCTTTACTGGACTCCTTCAATGTCAGGTTTGTCCCTTATCAGGTCAGGAGAGCAAAACTACACACAATACTACACAATGTTCGAGATGGGCTCTCACCAAGGCCCTGTACAGCTACAGTAAGACACCCTTACTCCTGTCAGTCAATCCCCTAGAAATAAGGTCAACACACCATTTATCTTCCTGCCTGCTTTCTGCTCTTGCAATATAGCTTTCAGTGACTGGTGTACAAGGAAATACAAATCCTTTTCAATGTTACAGCTCCCCACTTGGTGGGTTTGTGTGCACTGATCAGCGTGCCAATGCCATTCCCAGTATTGGCTTCTGCTTTCACAACTCACGGCGTTACATGGACTCGGAGGGCTGCGCAGCAGGAAAAAAAAGAGCATAAATCCCTTTAAAGATTAACATGTTTCATTCAATCCCTTTTCAAATGATAGGTTGCTGTAATATTGTCCCCATTAAAGTGCACACCGTCACATACAACCCCATTGATCTTCATCTGCCACATATTTGCCCATTCACTCCACTTGTCTCAATCACTTTGGAGGTTTTTTTTAAAAATCCTCCTCACCCACTAACAATCCGACATCATTTAGTGCTGTCAGCAGACTGAGAAATATTGCATTTGGTTCCCTCAATTAAATGTTTGACATGCATTGACATGTTGGGGCCAAACACTGATCCCTGCGACACGCCATGATCCTTCCACTTCAAAACATATTGCTTTATACCTGCTCATATTTGAGAAACTGACGGGTTGATACATACAGAGAAGAAATGGATGCAATGCATTTAGATTGTCAGAAAGATCTTGATAAAGACTATGGTCTAGTGTGCAAAGTCAAATATTTCGGGATTGGGACTAAAATATGAACATGATTTTAGAATAGGAGAACTGAGACCCATTACATAAGAACATAAGGAGTAGGCCATCTGGCCCTTCAACGCTGCGCCACCATTCAATAAGATAGTGGCTAATCATTTCATAGCCTCAGCTCCACTTACTCCCACTCACCATAACTCTTAATTCCTTCACTGTTCAAAGACTATCTATCTGAGTTCAAACATATTCAATGACAAAGCCTCAACTATTTCACTGGGCAAAGAATTCCACAGATTTACAACCTTTTTGGACAAGAAATTCCTTCTTAATTCAGTCCTAAATCTGCTCCATCTAATTTTGAGGCTTTTCCTTCTTGTCCTAGTTTCATGTACTACTGGAAACGTCCTTTATATTTCTATCTTATCTACTCCCTTCACAAATATATATGTTTCTATCTGATCCTCTCTCATTCTTTCAATTTACAATCAATATGTAATTCCAGTCTGCTCAGTCTCTCCTCATTACCAACACCCCCCCCCCCACCACCACCTTTGGAACCAACCTAGTGAGCTTCCTCTGCATGCATTGTAGTGCCAGAATTTCGTTTCTAAAGTAGGGAGACCAAAGTTGTACGTACTATAGGTGTCGTCTCCCCATCGTTCTGTAGAGCTGCAACATAACCTCGCTACCTTTATGCTCAATCCCTTTCTCAATGAAAGACAAAATTCCATTTGCATTGTTAATTACGTATTGCCGCAAATGACCAACTTCTATGATTCATGCACAAGAACACCCAGGTCCCTCTGCACAAGAGCATGCAGCATTGTTTTGACAATTCAAATAAGAGTCCTCTTTACTATTTTTCCAAAGAAAATAGATGATTTCACATTTATTATAATTGCAGTGCATCTGCCAGACCTTGGCCCACACACTTCAACTCTTTATGTCCCCTTGTAAAGTATAACAGTCCTCTGCACACTGATCTCTGCCACTCATTTTAGTCTCAACTGCAACCTTTGAGACACTACACGTGGTCCCCAACTCCAAACCATCTCTGTAAGCTGTGAATAACTGTGGTCCCAGCCCCGATCCCTGAGGCACTCCATTAGTCACTGATCAACAACCAGAAAAACCATCATGTATTCCCACTCGTTGCTTCATGTTAGTTATCCAATCCACTATCCACGATAATACATTACCCGTAATGCCACACATTATGCAGCAGTCTTTTTAGTGTCACTGTATCTTTTTTTTAGATTACTTACAGTGTGGAAACATACCCTTCGACCCAACAAGTCCATACCAACCCGCGGAAGCGCAACCCACCCAAACCCATTCCCCTACATTTTACCCCTTCACCTAACACTGAGGGCAATTGAGCATGGCCAATTCACCTAACCTGCACATTTTTGGACTGTGGGAGGAAACCAGAGTACCCGGAGGAAACCCACGCAGACACGGGGAGAATGTGCACAGTCAGTCGCCTGAGGTGCTCTGGTGCTGTGAGGCAGCAGTGATAACCACTGTGACACCACGCCGGCCACAAAATGTCTTTTGGAAATCTCAGTACACCACAGCTACCGGGTCTCTGCAGTTGTAATGTCATCTTAGAATTCCAGGCAATTACTTACACGTGGCCTGCCTTTCATGAACCAATACTGTGTCTGCTCAGTGGGACAATTTCTATCAAGATGCATTGCCATTTATTCCTTGATTACAGGTTGAAATATTTTCCTCACTACAGATGATAGGTTAACCGGTCTATAATTCCCCAACTTTTGTCTATCTCCATTTTTAAACAGTGGCGTCTGATCTCCTGTTTTCCAATTTGCTGGAATTGCATCAGAGTCCAGTGAATTTAGAAAAATTTCCACAAGTGTATTTGCTATTTCTCTCATCACCTCTGTTAGTACCCTGGGATCCATTCCATCCGGGTCAGGAGACTTACCTACCTTTGGCTTCATTAGCTTTCCCAATATTACCCTTGGGAACGGTTGTATCCAGGTCCTCACTTATCTTCCTCGCTTTGACAATTACTGGCATGTTATTAGTGTTCTTCACTGGGTAGACCGACTAAATATCTCTTCAATTCCTCGTCTATTTCCTCATATCCCATCACTGGATTCCGCTTCTCACCCTCTAAAGGACCATTGCTAACCTTAGCCATTCTTTTTGATGTGTATATTTAAAACACATTTTGCTATCTGTCTTTATATTTTGAGGTAGTTTACTCTTATAAAGTATCTTATGTATCTTGATATATTTTTTGTTGCTTTATTTTGCCATTTTAAGTTTTCCCAATCATCTCCTTTCCCACTGGTCTTTGCCATTATGTATGCTATTTAGTTTAATTCAATAGTCTCCCTTATTTCCTTAGACATTCACGGCAGATTACCCTTTTCCTATAGTTCTTCCATTTCACTGTTATATGCTGTTGCTGAGCATGTTGAAAAATTGCTTCGAAAGCTACCCACTGTTCATCGATGGTTCCACCATAAGGTCTTTGCTGCCAGCCTGCTTTAGCCAACTCCTCTCTCATTCTATTGTCATCTGCTTTGTTTAAGCACAGGGTCCTGATCTAGGATTTAACTTCTCACCTTCCATCTGTATTCTGAATTCAGCCATACTTTCATTCCCAATTATTTCTCCCAAAGCATTTTTTTTTACTAATTTCATTCTTTAGAGATAGGCTTCCCGGTCTGCTGGGAAGAATTGATTTGTTTAGTTTGTTTCCTTCTGTGAAGACAGAACTGGCAGTGTGGAGGAACAGCGGGATCTTGGTGTGCAGGTACATAGCTCCCTTAAAACTGCCTCCCAGTTGGACAGGGTTGTTCAGAAAGCATATGGTGTTTTGGCTTTCATTAACGGGCGATTGAGTTTAAGAGCCGTGAGATCTTGTTGCAGCTCTATAAAACTTTGGTTAGACCGCACTTGGAATACTGTGTCCAGTTCTGGTCGCCCTATTGAAGGAAAGATGTGGATGCTTTGGAGAGGGTTCAGAGGAGGTTTATCAGGATGCTGCCTGGACTGGAGGGCTTATCTTATGAAGAGAGGTTGACTGAGCTCAGACTTTTTTCATTGGAAAAAAGAAGGAAGAGAGGGGACCTAATTGAGGTATACAAGATAATGAGAGGCATTGATAGAGTTGATAGCCAGAGACTTTTTCCCAGGGCAGAAATTGTTAACGTGAGGGGTCATAGTTTTAAGCTGTTCGGCGGAAAGTATAGAGGGGATGTCAGAGGCAGGTTCTTTCCGCAGAGAGTTGTGGGAGCATGGAATGCGTTGCCAGCAGCAGTTGTGGAAGCGAGGTCATTGGGGATATTTAAGAGACTGCTGGTCATGCATATGGTCACAGAAATTTGAGGGTCCATACACGAGGATCAATGGTCGGCAGAACATCGTGGGCTGAAGGGCCTGTTCTGTGCTGTACTATTTTATGTTCTATGAAGTAGTTGCTTAATAGTTCTGCCATTTCCCTGCTTTCATTCTCTATTCTCTGGATTGAGAGTGCAACGAAGCTGCACTTGTTTTCTCTTAACTTTTCCATTGACAGTTCACCTTATAACTCTTATTAATGTTGTCTTCAGAAACCCAGCAATTCATGTCCACACCATATAATCACAGGAGCATATACTCCATCAGAAAATACAGTGCAATCTACATTAGCCCCACTGTCCTACACCGGTCCCATGGCCAGGAATGTCATGACACTTTAAAAGCTCGCCTCAGTAGGTTTTTACCAGTTATGAGGTTACCAAGATAACTCCCCTCTCAGGAAGTACATTCCATAGCCCAATACCTTCTCGGTGAAAAACAATCCGCAAATCCTCTCTACATCTCAAACCCTTCACTTTAAAAGTGTGTTTCCATCTTCTTGATCCTCTGACTAAAAGGGACAGCTGTTGTCTATCCACCTGGTCCATGCTCCTCATAATCTTAGGCATCACATTCCGCTCAGAATCCTCTGCCCCAAAGTAAACAACCCGAGTTTATCCAGCCTCTCTCCATAGCAGATAAGCTCCATCCCAGGGAACATCCTGGTGAATCACCTCTGCACCCCCTCCATTGCAATCACATCCATCCTGTAATGTGGCTTCCAGAGGTACACACAGCATTCCATCTTGGCGTAACCAAAGTCCTGTATAACTCTTGTAATCTATGTCTCGATGTGTAAATGTTATATTTACTTTTCCAAACGCATTGTTAACTCCACTACTACACTGTCCAGTCCCCTCAGTGATGTGTGGAGAAGCAGGCTCTGAGCTTCCTAGTGTGCTGACATTCATTGAGTAATCCCCTGTCTAGTTCATTCTTCCAAATTGCACCACCTCATATTTATCAGGGTTACATTCCATCTGCCAGTGATCTTCTTATCTGACCATTTCATTTTTATCTTACAGTAACATAGGACCTACCCCCTCACTGCCAACCACCCGGCCAATCTCTGTGATAAACACAAACTCAAATCCCACACTCCCCCACACCCTGCACTTTCATATCTATATTATTTATGAGTATCATAAATAATGTAGATATGAAAGTGGAGGCTGTATCATAAATAATAAGGGTCACATCATTGACCCGTATACTACAAAACTGGATACTGATATTGATTCACACAGTTTCCAGAACCACCCTCTTTCTCCTGCCATAAAGAAAATGTGAATGTCATTTACCAAGTTACCCTTGATAGAATGAGATTTTACTTTCATTATCAGCCTCCCATCTGGCGCTTTGTCAAAGGCCTTGCTGAAAAAATAAATGAACAACCTCCTTGAAAAAATATCAATAAAATTCATTCGGCATGACTCCCCTCTGATGACTATCCCTCTCTAAATGAAGATCCATTTTCTCCCGCCCTATTTTCCCCAATAGTTTTACTGGCACTGATCTGATAATCACTGATCAATAGTTCCCTTGTCTACTTGCACTAACCGTTCCTATAAAAGGTTTTCTGCGTTCCTCTGGCCCCTCCCCTGTGACCAGAATTTATTTAAACATTTGGGTCAGGGCCTTGCTCCGACGGCAGCTTGTTATACAACACAGCCAGACCTGTGGACTTGTCCAATTTTAAATCAGCCAAAACTATCAATCCTTGCTCGCATTTCATATTAATCTACTCACGAGTTTCCCAGTCCATCTTCTTGAGCCATGCTTCATCCTTTTCCTGAGTAAACCAGATGTGAATCTCTCATCGCATAATCTATCAATGTTCTCCAGCTTCACACATTGATTATCTTCTTGGTTTCTAATGAGCCCTAATTATTCCCTGGTTTTTCTATTCTACTTGATGTCCTTGTGGAACATCTTAGGGTACTCAGTAATCCTGCTCACACATTTTAATGCGCCTATGTTCTTCATTCCCCTCTGTGTGAATTTTGTAAAGCTTCATTTCGATCACCTCTCAGTCTCTGAAAATCTACAGAATACAGGCGGAGTTCCCTCATCGGACAATCTTGCCATCCGAGGGGTTAATCTAGAGAATGCACATTCAGTATATGTGATCAGCATGTTTTACTTAGATCAGAAAACCAAAACCGTACACAATACTCCAGGTACAGTCTCACCAACACGATGTGTCACTGGTGCAGAACTTCTCTTCCACTCAGAGTGAATCGTCACATAAGTTGGGATCTGTACTGAAACCAATGCTAGAGATCACAGCCGTTTAGACAGCATCCATGGAGAGAGAGCACAGAGCTCTTCATTGTCTATATTCTGATTCCTTCAAACAAAATGAAACTTAACTTTTACCTTCCCTATTTGCATATGTTCTTACCAATGCAATTTGCTTTATTGTTTTAGGGCTAACTTACTGTATGAATTTTCTTTTAAAAATCCTCCTGATATCCAACTATACCAAATCCACTTGTTCTCCATTGTTTATATCGACAAGGGACATCTTCAAGCAAAATTTTTGTAAATGTTGCCTTCCCTTTCAGATTTCTGGCATCGTTCTCAAGACATTTGCTATAATATTCCAAGTGTCCAATATCACATTCTTTATATTAAATTCTGACAGATTCCCAACTCTGAAAAATATTTAACTAGTCCGTAGTTCACAATTCTCCCACTTCTTCACTTTGTAAATCCTTCGAATGCATTTATAACCTTCCAAACTGAATACGGCAAAATACAGTGATTCGCAATGTAACTATTATGTCCATTTCTGTTTTCTCTGAAATTCTGATGTGAAGTACATGTGGTCTGTCCGAATTATCAATATAGTTATGTTTTCAAATGCTACCTCGTCACTGATATGAATTATTTTACTCTTCAGTTACACAAGTCCCATGGTCATTTGGTATTTCTGGGAGATTTTCTGGCCCTTCCTCTGTGAAGACAGAAATAAAGTAACTGGTGAGTTTCCCCCTGTCATCGGTCCTGTTCTCCACAATAAATTGTCCTGTCCACACATTCACTCTTCCACATTTGACCTTGCTCTTATTTTCCTTTGAAATGTTCATGGCAGTTTTTCATCAGTCTTTTTGTTTCTGTTTAGTTTGCATTCTTGTTCTCTTTCTAATTTACTTATCAGTTTATCAGTCTTCGTTCGCTGCGTCAAAAACTTCAATGAATCCACAATATATGACTCTTTTAGAGTCATAGAGTCATAGAGATGTACAGCATAGAAACAGATCCTTCGGTCCAACCCAAGGCACTTCCATCGATCTATTGCAATTTCTAACTTATTTTGTTCACCATCGTTGAATCACCTTTCGCTTTTGCGATTTATTCCTTGGAGGGATATATGTATAAAGTAGACCTTACAGTGTTTCAGTAAAAAGCAGACATTGCCTCTCTTTCATTAATTCATTTATTGTACTTTTCAAATTCACTAAAGCCAACTTTATTCTCATATCTTAATGGCTTGTATGAGTCAGGTATATACCCGAAATATAAGAATTTTTTATTTGTATTCAGACGTCATATAAAAATCAATATATTAAGATCACTATTTCCAAAAGCTCCTTTACAGTAAATTCTTCGATTTGATCTTCTGATCACACAAAACCAACTCCAAAGTTATTTTTTATTCCTGATGAAGGACCTTTGCCCGAAACGTCGATTTGGAAGCTACTTGGATGCTGCCTGAACTGCTGTGTTCTTCCAGCACCACTAATCCAACTCCAAAATTGCCTGATCAACAGCTCGGTGCTCAACATACTACTAAAGCAACCCGTCTCATACACACTCAGCATTAACATTCACTTGGGTAAACACTGGTTAGATGTGCCTTTAAACTATCCATTATTGCTGCAGTACCCACAAACCTGCATGTCTAATTCTCTTTACAATGACATATTTACATTTGCATTACATCTTCCATTTTGATGCATAACTCCCATGAACCTTGCATCTCCTTGCTGTTCCTAAGATCCACCTCACCAGATTCTTTGGAATCTGAGTGACGTGGGCTCTGGGGAGGTTAATGGTAGATTCAGGCGAGATTCTTGGAGAGGCATATCTCATCTATTAAATTATCTCAACACATCTTACCTGTTCCTCTGAAGTGTCATTGTGAGATTTTCTCCAGATCTCCCGTTTTGCTGGTGAAGTCGAGAAGGACAATGATCTTTCAACAATGCTGTGTATTTCCCCAGTCAGCTGAGCCTGCTCTGAACTTGCTGGGAACCTTACAGCAGGCTGGTAGAGTGTTATTGCTGCTGTACCGGATTTTGTTGAGATCACATCTGGAGTACTGTGCACATGTTTAATCTCCTTCCCGAGGAAAGGATATTGGAATTACATCAGAGATTATTCCCTTAACTGGTTTCTGCAATGAAGGTGTTAATCATAAAATCTCTACAGTGTGAAGCCAAGCCATTCGACCCATCGACTCCACACTGATCCTCCGAAGACCATCCCATCCAATTCCACCACCCACCCCACCCAATCTTGTAACCTGGCATTTTCCATAACTGATACGCATGACCTCCACATCCCCGAACATTATGGGTAATTTAGCGTGGCCAATTCTCCTAACATACACATCTTGGGACTGTGGGTGGAACCTGGAGACTGAAATTGATTCTGAATCTCTGGTGCTGTGAGGCAGCAATGCTAACCACTATGCTACCTAATGTGGGCAATACAACTTGCCTGCACAGTTCAGTCCTTGAAAAGTGACATTTGAGCATGGAGATTTCATAACTCCCCAAACCTGTCATTGAGCAACAGGAGGAGGACATTGACGTCTTGAGCGGCTTGGTCAGAAACAGGTGCAGGACATTCAGGCTAATGTCAGAACACCAGGAGGGCTTTCAGCCCAGCGTGTTTGTAAAGCCGGAACATAATGAGTCCATTTAGTCACTCATGCCTCTTATACAGCAACTGGAGCAGATCTTTTACATCCTTGTGCCTGTTACACAGAAATTGTGAAAGGGAACGTAGAGGTTATAGAATGGGAAGAACTTCGAATACCCAGCTTCACCGGGGAATGACAAGTAGTGAAAAAACTATGGGGATTGAAGACAAAATGTTAGAATAGTTATGAAGGAATTAATAACAGGAGATTTCCAAAGCCAAGCCACAATCCAGCAGAGTCAACATAGTTTTATGAAGGATAAATCATGTTTGAATGCTTTGACTAACTTTCTTTAAAGAAACGTAACAAGCAAGGTGGATAATGGGGATCCTATAGATGTATTATATCTGGGCTTCCAGAAATCAGTGCATAATGTGCATCGCAAAAGATTAATATGCAACCATGGGGTTAGGAACAATTTACTTGCTCGGCCAAAGGATTAGATAACTAGTAACAGCTGCATGCATTCATGTAGAACTCTGAGCTCAACATCTGCATGAATTTATGTAAAACTCTGTTATCTCACTTTTTAGATTAGAATCAATCTAAACATCAGATCATAGACAGAGAACACAAGGGGGCTAACACCTTCAACATATTGTCTAGCTATCACCATTGTTAACAGCTAACTCAAGAATGCAACTTTAAAATAAAGGTTTTGTGATTTACACATGAAAGAAGTGAAACTATCACTGTATTCTAACAGATGAAAGACTCAACAGACAATCAATTTTTCAATGTTTAATTTAAGTTACATCACACTGTAAATTTTTGCTATAAATTCTGTGTTACGATCGAGCCCTCCACTATCACCTGATGAAGGATCATCGCTCCGAAAGCTAGTGTGCTTCCAATTAAACCTGTTGGACTATAACCTGGTGTTGTGTGATTTTTAACTTTGTGCACCCCAGTCCAACGACAGCATCTCCAAATTAGTAAACGCCATGATATGGAGCCGCTGGTTTTGGATGGGTTAGACAAGGCCATTAATCAAATGACACCAGGTTAGAGTCCAGTGGGTTTATTTGTCAACACAAGGTTTCATTGCGTTGATCCTTCATCAGGTGTAAGAGAGAGGAAGACCTTAAACACCGAAGTTATAAGGGAAAGATCAAAGGGTTGTACAACTCATGCACATGAATTGTCCACACACCTAAGACGGCTCTTAAGTACTTAATCATTTAGAATGGAGGTGCAAGTTTGATTGATTAATATGCAAATCGCAGAATTTATTTCAAGCCACTGCCTGGAGATACCGTCAGGTATTATCGATGTAAATGAAGTAACACTTGCGGTCAGACATGTGAGGCTCTTGTTTGGACTCTGTCTGTGTCTTAACCTGGAGTCAGACTGTTTTATTTACAAAGTAGGAGTAGCACATGTCCATATATGTGTGAGAGGGGGCGTGTCTGTGTGAAGGGGAGAGAGAGACACACATTCTGTATGTGAGAGAGTGAGGTGGAGTGTGCGTGTGAATGCAGGAGGGAGAGAGAGAGAGAGGCTGTGTGCGCTTGCGTGTGGGCCAGAGTGGAGTGCGTGTGTGGAATGTGAGAGAGGGGTTGTGCGAATGTGTGTGATGAGCGGATAGGGAGAGTGTGCATCATTGTATGTAACGGGGAGAGTGAGAGAGTGTACTTGTCCATGCTAAGATACAGACAGATACGGCTGATCAATTTCCCCACACACACTCACTCCGTGGTTTCAGAGCTTCCCCTCTCTGCAGCCTCTGCTCCATTTGTTGTTCATGTTACAGACCCAGTTGCTGTAACTACAGTCCCCATGCTCCATCAAGAGTTGGGTCACCAAATCCTCAGGTCTCCCTGAATGTCTCAGGCAGCTCACAGCACAATCTCCAGCAAACCATCCCCAGCCACCCCACTAACTTTTCAATAACAGGAGTCAATCACAAGCCCCTCAGTTACAAGTGATCCTTTACAATTATTCTGAAGGGTCTTCCTCGTGTTCCTGATCGCACAATCAATTGAGAGATACAAACAGAGGCGTTCCAAGTTTTAAAGGAATGTGTCAAAGCTCCTGGAACACCCCTATGAAGCACCACATGGGACATATCGAGAAGTGAACAACAACCTGACACACACCGTTTCAATGATTATGAGCTTCCCCATACTAGCACTCGATACACGAGGGAGTGAAAAGCCAAAGCCAGGGAAAGATAGAGAAAAAAACAATAAAGAACTAATTAACTGACATCTTGGTGAAAGTGTGGATAAAGAGATGGAGGGATTGGAATAACGGGATAAATATGACAATGGTGAGTCCAATCACAAGAATGCACACATTGAAAGACATTGCTGGATCAGCTGGAATGGTCCATTGCCTCAAATTTTGAATCTGCTTTATAGAATCAGCCCAGACACCATAAACTGGGGTAAGGTAGCGGCTTAGATGGAGAGTTATGCAGACCGTGCTAGTGGACTACTCCATAAACTGGACTATCTGCATAACACCGGGAACATTGCAAACCTTTGCCAGGATATTGCAACCTTCTACCACCACCCTCGGTCTCCGAACTTTGAGTCAAATTTTGTATCCAAATGGCTAGTTCTCCATGTATTTCATATGAACCAACCTTGTTAAACAGATGACCATGTACAATGTTGTTCAACGCCTTACTGGTGTCCATAATCGACAATGTACACCTCTCTATCTCAATTAATCTTTTTAGGTGCTTCTTCAAAAATATCTCTCAGATCAGTGAGACACAATATTATTTGTTCAAAGCCATGTTGACTATCCCTAATCAGTCGTTATCTTTCAAAATGCTTGAAAATCCAATGCCTTGTAACCCTCTTCAACAACTTACCCATCACTTACGTCAGGGTCACTGGTTTTTCCTTATTACCCTTCTTCAATCCTTTACGTAATGGCACCACGTTAGCCAACCTCCAGTCTTCTGGCACTTTACCTGTCGCTATTGATGATAGCACGGAGCCCAGCATTCACTTCCCTAGCTTCCCACAAAGTATAGCGTACATCTAATAAAAGCCAACGCATTTTCCTTCCTTTGCATGTTTTAAGATCTCCAGCAGCTCCTCTGAAATACAGACACTTTCCAAGATGTCAATACTTGTTTCCCAAGTTCTCTAGCTTCTATATCCTCCTGCACAGTAAATACTGATCCAAACTATTCGTTCAGTACCTCCCCCATTTCCTGTGGTTCTGCAAATGGGCAGCTTTGCTGATCTTTAAGGATGTCCTATTCTCTCCACAGTTCCTCTTCGTCCTTGATATATTTGTAGAATTCCTTTGGATTCTCCTTAACTCTATTTGCCAAAGCTATCACATGTAATCTTTTAATGCGCCCAATTTCCCTCTTAAGTATTTTCTTGTTGCCTTCAGACTCTTCTAGTGATTCACTTTAAATCAGGAATTAAGAGGCCAATGATGACCATTCCGATTGTCGGAAAAATCCATCTGGTTCACTGAGACCCTTTAAGGAAACAAACTGCCAAACTTAACTGGTCTGACCTACATGTGACTCCCCAACCATAACAAAGTGGTTGTCTGTTAGCTGCCTTCTGGGCAATTAGGGATGAGTAATAGTTGCTTGTCTAGGCAGGGACGCCCTCATCCCGTGAATGAATGAAGAAAAACAATCTCAATTCCTGCCGTCTATATCTGACATATCTTTCCTTCTTATCCGTTAGCAGAACCGCAAGTTCTCCAATCCTCCAGCCTTCCTTACACGTACCAGCCTTACTCTTCACCCTAACAGGGATGTAATGTCTCTGTCCTCCTGATGTGTCAGTTTCGAAGGCTACTCTCTTCTCAATTGTCCCTCTTCTCTGCGATTATCGGCCCCAATCGACTTTGGAAAATTCTTGAATATCATTAAAATTGGCTTTTCAACAATTTAGAACTTTAAGTTTTAGACCTGGTTCATCCTTTTCCATCTCTATTTTGAAACTAATAGAACCACGATGGCTTGCCATAAAGTGCTCCCCCACTGCTCCCCAACCACCCCCTCTCCACTGCCTTATTTCCAAGGGTAATGTGACATTTAGATCCTTCCCTGTGATGGAGAGCATTGGACAAGCAGCTATAGCGTTATAACCGGTTATGGGGTCAGCAGCGTCTTCGATTCATTTGGTTGATTCTAACAATAATTTGTCTCAGTGACATTTTTGTAGAGTGTGACAGAGGGATTGTCTGTACGAGGCTGAGCTAGTTTCCTGGTGCAATCTTATCGAATGCATGTCATTGACTACCCACCCCACCACATGGTGTCCCTTTCATTCAATGCCAATCCGATTCTCTCACCCATCATGGCTGGAGGTACTCACCATCGTCCAGATTCCCCATGGATATTCCGTGAACCCTGACACTGACATCTTTAAAAAGCCAATGGGCACACAGTTGAGCTTTCTCTGTTAGGAGCTGCCCTGCACACTTTACCCCGAGCATGGAAGGTAAGGAACAATTACACAACGGTTTGTCGACACAGACAAGGAGGTCCTGGTGGATGGGCTAGTTCAGACGGGGCCATTCACATCCCAGAAGGGGCCACACCAGCAGACCCACCGAGCATGGTCTGAGCTCCTCACCCAGCTCAGTGCAGTATCTGCGGTCTGAGATAATGTCCAGCAATACAGGACAAGCCTTAATAACCTTCCCTGCTCTGTCAGGATAAGGGTCACCGTATTCTCTCTGCTCCCTCACACTCACTGAATATCTGTTATAGCACCGACCCCAGAACAAGGCTCATGCTCAACCACTCTCACTGCTGCAAACAGCACCTTCCTCTCTCTCTCTTTCCCCTCCACCATACCTCTGTCATTAATAACACTTTTTGGATACAATACTATGGACTGACTCCCTCTTGACACATCACACTCTCCACCCCCCCACCATCCACACCAGCACGAACAGCAGGGACCCCCACTCCTACCTTCACTCCCTCCCTCCATTTCTCGTATTCCAAGAGAAGCTGCCTGGAATATGACAGAAAGGGACAAGCCGCGTTGTGGAGTGCCCAATATCCATCTCTCCACCACCACCCGTACCTGTGTGTCTGGAGTTGACTCTGTGAGGATCTGTATGTAAGTGCAGGTCTGACCGTCTCTGTAGTGCTGAAAATGAAACAATCTCTCCCTCAGCTGGCCTCCCCACCCGACTGCAATGACAGCGGCAGAGAGTGAAAAC
This sequence comes from Chiloscyllium punctatum, assembly GCF_047496795.1. Lineage (NCBI taxonomy): Eukaryota > Metazoa > Chordata > Chondrichthyes > Orectolobiformes > Hemiscylliidae > Chiloscyllium > Chiloscyllium punctatum. The sequence continues at coordinate 827,071 of NC_092788.1, read as the reverse complement.
CCTCGAGGATTCAGTCTGGGAGGAAGAAACAGTGAGAGAGCTCATAGCATGATCCAAACTGACAGCACCATGAATACACACACACACACAAACACGAGCAGGCTCGCACACACAATGCTGGTAGATGGAATGTTCCAAATATACTTGGGCCTGTCAGAATGGAAATGCTCATCTCTGAGTGAACCACTTTTTCAGGAGATCAGATGAATTAATTTCTCACTCCGTGACTTGCAATGCTAAAAACTTACATGGGAAAGTATTGAAAAGTCCTGAAAAAGGTCCAGTAGTGTAGTTAATGACGCAGAAACAACATTGCTCAGTATCAGACATAACTGCTGTATGCTTCCAAAGATATTATTGAAAAATCAAACGGCCGTGCAATTTGGGAGATACACAGTAAAGGATTTGTTATCTTCTGAGAGAGGAGAAAACTCTGCCATTGATGCAGTGGTGTGGGGAGGCCAGCAGAGGGTAGTATTGTATGTATCTAATCACTAAACTCAGAGGCGAGCACTGCTGCCTCACAGTGCCAGGCACCCGGGCTCGATTCCACCCTCGGGTGATTGTCTGTGTGGAGTTTCACATTCTCTGCGTGTCTGCATGGGTTTCCACCGGACTCTCCTCTTTCCACCCACAGACCAAAATTGTGGATATTAGGTGAATCCGCCATGCTAAATTGTCCATAGTGCCCAGGGATGTATAGGTTAGGGCCATTAGTAGTGAGTAAACATAGGACAGTAATTAAACGTGTCTGGCTGGGTTACTCTTCGAAGGGTCAGTGTGGATGTTTTGGGTCGAAGGGTCTGTTTCCACACTTTAGAAATTCTATGAACTCTGCGAACAACAGGGGCAGACAGAGACAGTTGAGGAGGGAGACTTTGACTCCAATTTCATTATATTTACTTCAAAATCAACTTTGCACAGAGATGCAGACAGAGGTACACACAAACTGAGATACTGACACTAACATACATAACGTATGCACACAGAGGTACGCACACAGATATGGACGTTTACACACAAACACACGAACATAACCCCACATACAGGCACACACTGTCTTTAATACAGAGATATTTATGTTTTATTAATAAGTTATCAATGGTCAGTTGGAGAAGGCAGGAGAATGGGGTTGAGAAATATTTTTGCCGCCATCAAATGTCATGGCAGACAAAAATGGGCTGAATAGCCTAATTCTGCTCCAGGGTTCATTGCTCATATGATCATGTGGTGCCTGGAATCGTCTTTCCACAACGTCAGTGGAGGCTGCATTTGGTAAGTATGTGATTTAGGAGAGTTAATGAGAAAGTGAACAGGCTTGACGAGCTGAGTGATCAATATCTGTTTCTAATTGTTGTCTCCTTTTATATCAAAAGCGTGAGTTTGAAGGGGATATATTTTGAGAATAGGGAGATTCCCATTTCAGACTGAGACAGGGATGTTCCTTTCTGTTTAGGGTTGTGTAATCTGTGGTGTTCTCATGCCGAAGTAGCAAGATTCAGTTCCATATATCTTTGATGTACAAGAGAATCCATGTTTATTGAGTACATTCAGGAAAGGGATGTTTAGTAACAATCACATCAACAATGCACATTCTGAATGGTGCAGCAGGTGCAAGGGGCTGTATGGCCAGCTGCTGCCCCTAACCGATATGCTGTTTTCTCAACCACGCAATGATGTTACAGAGGTAAAGAAAGATCCCATTTAGCCAGTCAGCATCGTTATAATGAGACGGGCGGAGACCATTCTGCCCTCTAAGGATTTACACAGGAATAGATTGAGGTTATTCAGCACGCTAAGTACATTACACAGTTTAGGATGAGGCAAACCTACCTTTCTAGCCTGCTGACCAGCAACAGGGGAAACCTGGTAAACTATCAGGGAATAAACATTCAGGTTAAATGTTTATATTCAGGTTGCAAAGTTGTAACTTGGTGGAATGCCTCAGGAATCAGTGTGACATTACCAACAATTTAAAATCTATAGCAATGACTTAGATGAAGTGACTGATTGGATTGGAGTTCAATTAGCTCATTTATCAAGACAGTCATTTAACAGGATATGGAGCCTCTGCAATGGGATACCGACAGGGTAAGTTAGTGAGCAAATTTGGAAGAAAACAGTATAACAAGGGCTAAGGGAAGTCAGTGCTCTGTAAAACAGATAAAATAACAGAACCTACTTAAATGGAGAGAACATCGCAGAACGCATTGGTCCGGAGGGATGTGTGTGTCTCGGTACATGAGCCATATAAACCTAGTCAGCAGATTCAGCAAGTGATTAGGGAAGTGTATTGAATGATGCCGTTTCATGCAAAAGCTATCGGGTATAATCATCGGGATGTTTTACTGCATCTCTACATGACAATGCTGAGACTACATCGAATATATTGTATGTAGTAATGAACCCTGAAATTGAAAGAAAAAAATATGCAATTGTTTCAGAAGCTTTTCACAGATGCTTCACTTTACTCCTTGTTAGAACGAAGGCCTGATAGAACCATAGTGTCATACAGCACGGAAACAGACCCTTCAGTCCAGCTCATTTGCACCGACCGGATATTCCAATCTGATGTAAAACCATTTACCAACATTAGACCCATAACCGTCTCAACCCTTCTTATTTATATACCCATCCACTGCCTCTTAAATGTTGTAATTGTGCCAGCCTCCACCACTTTCGCTGCCAGCTCGTCCCATTCACGCACTACCCTCTGTGTGATAAAGACAACACTCAGGTATCTTTTTAATTTTCCCCTCTCACTTTAAGTCTTTTCCCTCTGGTTTGGACTCCTCCAGCCTCGGAAAATAACCTTGGTTGATTCCGCATCGATGGCCCTCATGGCCTCTACAAGATCAGAGTACTTGAGACCTGAGAATGAGAGCTGATCATATTGAACCATATAAGACCCTGAGGAGAGTGTATTGGGGCGTAGCTGAGGGATGGGAGAATAAAACTATGGATTTAATTTTAGAAAACAACATACTCATTTTAACACAGGTACTATGAAGACATGAATTTATTGTACAAAAATTATGCAGACACATATAAATACACCTTCAAATTATAAATTACAAATTATTCCTAAATGAAGTAGGTAACAGGGATGGAGTCATTCAATCAGGAGAATATTCAACCAGATCTTACCGAGTCCAGGTCGGTGTTTGGGTTACACTATTGCATGTTTCAGATCAGGGAAGGAGCAAATGCAAACTGTCGTAGAAACAACAGCCATTTCTCCGTCTCTACTTCTCCTTCTCTACAGCAACATATGAGAGCTGAAAACCAATCAGCCATCTTTAGCACTCTTTGACCGTTCCTGTTGAGGATTCCTTGGAATCTCTCCACTGCCTGCAGCAAATGGAATTCAGACAAATCCAACTGTTCCATGAGGAAACCCCAGTGCTAGCAGCTTCTGTGAGGCAGAATCACTTCATAGGCAGAATAACAACTGAAACTCTCTCAATTTTGCTTTTATTCTGAAATTAACTGTTATTTGGACAAAGCTCTTTCGAATTAATATTCTACAGAGTTCCATTTTTTTCTGTTTGCCTTCACATGTGTGTGTTTGCATGCGTGTGCGTGTGTCTTCGTATGCATGTTTCTGTGTCTCAGATTTATTGAAAAATAAATGTTGATGTACATATTGTCGGTGTTCAAACTGTACTGCATTTATGTATCCATCGTAATTCGAGTAACTTTGCTTTGGTTTTAGATTAGTTATTTTTAAAAATTTAAGAAACTTGTCTGACTTGTTCCTAACACAAAACGTGACCTAGTCTGAGACGGATATCATTTACCATATCACACACTTAGTTACACTGATAATTTGTCGTGATGTCTGGAGGAGTGTGACTAGAAAAAGAAGCAATGACTCTCGTACCTCGGTAGGAACAGGGATAAGGAGAAATTCTCAAAAGGCCATTTGAGTGGGAATTTCTCGTCCCCACAGGTTTGTGGTACCTGTGTGTTTGCATTTATTTAAAGGTGTGCTAGTTAAATATTTGACGGGCAAGTGAATCAAGTATAATGAACTGCAGATAGGAACGTGGGGCTGAGACCACAATCTGATCAGCCACAACCTTAGTGCCTGGTAGTGCAAGGGCCCACTCCTGTTCCTCAGTCCTTCTTCTCCCTATTCCATTCAGCCCCTCAATCGGCCATTCAAGAACAGTTGGAGACCACTTACTCCTACTACCTGGTGCACAGAAACTGAGGTGATCATTTAGCCCCTGAATACAGTCAAAATGATTTAGTGTGGATTGAAAAACGTTATTGGGAAAAAGAGTTGGTGTTACTGTGAAACAGTTCCCTCCTGTCTCTTTACAGAAGTTCCTCTGTCTCCATTGAATTGTCATGTTGTTGACCCAGATTCATAGTGAATAATGACCACATACTGTACCCAGAAATTGCTCACAAAATCCTCTGGTCTCTTTGACGGCAACATTCCTTCACAGGGCTTCCAGGAAAATAACAACGATGAACCTTCCAATAACAGAATGCAAGAAAATGAGAAGCAGGAGTAGGTCATTCAGCTCCTACGGTCTGCCTTTCCTTCATGGCTGATCTGCTCTAAGCCCCAACTCCTGGAATGTCAGCCGTTTCAACCATCCATCCATCCATCCCTTCTTCCAACTACCTCAATGATCTATCTCCCCCTCCTCTGTGAAACAGTGAAGTCCCGACGGTCACTCCCCTCTGTGAGAAGGAAACACACAGCAACTATACACCATAACCTATTGACATCAACAAAATATATAAAAACCAGGTGACTGGCCCTGACAACAAGGCAGTGTTTAACTGAGGATGGTATCAAGTAACCTGAAGAAAATTGAACATAATGGAAATGAAGCGTAACCTCCCCACAGGTTGGAGTGATTCAGCACAAAGAAGATGTTTGTAGTTCTTCGACATGTACCACCTGAGTCTCGGGACATCTCTACGGGAGATCCACAGCACAATCATCCTCATTTGCGCCTTTGGTGTCTTCCCCCCATCAGAATCTCAGAAGTGGAGATGGTGACTGAAAATCATGTAAGGTTTAGAACAATGTGTTCCCCCCCCCCCCCCCCCTCACCTCCTGAAGCAGCCTGTGTCCATGTGCAGGAAGACCCGGACAACATTGAAATGTCGGTAACATTCATGTAACAGTCCTGCTGGATACTGTGCGTTACCAGAATAAAGAGAGGTGCTCATTCAGCATCTCAAGCTCACTTCACAGGAATGTGAGGAGGTCATTCTGCCCATCAATGTTATTGGATAAGGATAGGGATAGCCCATTCATTCTCTCCTGACTATTACACAGGAAGATAAGGAGCCCAGTCAAATACATGAGCTGTTGAACAGGAAACACAGTTTGCCCAGTCAGGTTCTTGAGCGTCTCCCATGTCATCTGGGGGTGGCCATTCAGCCGCTCAAGCCCATTGTACAGAAATAAGACGATGTTATTTATGACCAAACAAGACAAACCAATGAAACAGAGACTGCTCTATGTCGTTCCTCCTGGCTCCATTGCTAATGGTACACAGTAGATACATTAATATGGTTCGTTGATGGGGAGGAGGGTGGACTTCTCCGAGAAGGCAGACCGTTATTCCCAGTGGAGTTCGGAAGCTGTTGGGATCAATAAATATTTTAGGCATTGCAGCTGCTGACAGATATGTGAACAATGTGACTTTCAGTGCAGGGTCACACACCAACTGCACATTGAGGCAATGAGAGTTCATTCAGAGCCTGAAGCTCTCTCCCAACCAACATAGGAGCTTCACATAGGTACATAAACTAAAAAGAATCATGTATCATGACAAAATGTAAGTTCCCATGCCATCAATGATTTTCTGTGTTTGTGTGTTTGTCCATAATCTTCAAGGTTCAATGCAGTCAACTCTTATTCTCTCAAGGTGCTGCAAATTAAACATCAATTTCCTTCACACTTTCTTCATGTTACCATCATCCCAGAGATTATTCTGATAAAACAGCTTTGCACTGCCTCTGTGACAAGGAGATCACCGATTTATAAAGGTCAGAAAATCTGTCCACAATAGCCTCAACAACTCTCCACAACTCCTACATATGATTCATTTTGTAATGAAGGCTGGCATTTCATTTCCTGGATGCCCTGCATGGATTCTGATCAAGGACATTCTGGTCCTTTTTGGCAAAAGCACTTCCCAACCTCGCACCTTCTAATAAAGACAACATGAAAAGGAAAGTATATGTTAACAAAAAAGAACAAAGAAAATGTACAGCCCAGGAACAGGCCCTTCGGCCCTCCAAGCCTGAGCCAATCCAAATGTACTGTCTAAACCTGTCGGTCAATTCCTAAGCATCTGTATCCCTCTGCTCTCCATCTACTGCATCTGTCCATATGCATCTTAAATGAATCTACCATGCCTGGCTCTACCACCTCAGCTGGCAATGCATTCCAAATGGTCACCACCCTCTGTGTGAAGTACTTGCCACATGTATCCCCCTTAACCTTTCCACCTCTCACCTTGAAAGTGTGACCTCTCGTTATTGAATCCTTCACACTGGGAAAAAACTTGCCTCTATCCACCCTGTCTAAACCCTTCACGATTTCGGAAACCTCAATCAGGTCCCCCCTCAATTTCCTTTTTATTAATGAAAATAACCCTATTCTACTCAACCTTTCTTCATAGCTAGCACCTTCCATCCTTGTAAACCTTCTTTGCGCCCTCCAAAAGGCGTCTATATCCTTTTGATAATGTGGCGACCAGAAATGTATACAGTATTCTAAGTGCGGCTGAACCAATGTCTTGTACAATTTTGACATGACTTGCCAGCTCATATACTCAATACTCCGTCCAATGGAGGCAAGCAAACCATATGCCTTCTTGACTACTCTATCCACCTGTGCAGCAACCTTCAGAGTACCATAGACCTGCACTCCAAGATCTCTCTGCCCAACAACTTTTCTCAAGGCTCTTCCGTTCATTGTATAATTCATTCTAGAATTAGTCTTGCCTACATGCATTACCTCACATTTGTCTGGATGGAAAACCATCTGCCACTTTCCGCCCAAATCTCCAGTCCCTCTATATCCTCCTGTATTCTCTGACAGTCCCTTATGTTTTCTGCTACTCCAACAATCTTCGTGTCACCTGCAAACTTGCTGATCATACCAACAGTGTCCTCTTCCAGATAATTTATTTATATTACAAACAACAGTTGCCCCAACACTGACCCCTGTGGATCACCACCGGTCACCTTTCACCATTTCGAGAAACTCCCTTCAAATACTCCTCTCTGTCTCCTGTTTCTCAACCCGTTCTTTATCCACCTAGCGAGAATACCCTGCACACCATATGACTTCAATTTCTCCATTAGTCTACCATGGGGAATCTTATCAAACGCCTTACTAAAGTCCATGTATATGACATGTACAGCCCTTCTTTCATCTAGCAAATTGCTCACTTCCTCAAAGAACTCAATTAAGTTGGTAAGGCACGATCTCCCCTGCACAAAACCATTTTGCCCATCACTGTAAACCCATTCCTTTCTAAATATAAGTAGATCCTATCCCTCAGTACCTTCTCCAGCAACTTTCCCACCACTGACGTCATGCATACTCGTCTTTGGTTAACCAGAATATCCCTACTACCCTTCTTGTAGAGGGGGACAACATAAGCTACCCTCCAATCCTCCGGCACCTCACCTGCATTTAAGGATTCCACAAAGATATCTGTCAGGGCCCCAGCTATTTCCCCTCTCGCCTCCCTCAGCAACGTGGGATAGATCCCATCCGGTCCTGGGGATTTGTCCACCTTCATAACCACTAGCCTACCCAACATATCTTCGCTACTTATGTCAGCGTGATCAAGACTAATCAAATTTCTATCTCTAATCTCAACATTCATCATGTCCCTCTCCTCAGTGAACACTGATGCAAAGTAATCATTCAGAATCTCACCCATTCTCTCAGGTTTGACACACAGCCTTCCTTCATCATCCTTTAGTGTACCAATCCTTTCTCTAGTTACTCTCTTGCTTCTTGTATAAGAATAAAATGCTTAGTGATTCTCCTTAATTCTGCTCGCTAAAGATATTTCATAACCCATTTACGCCCGCTTGATTCCTCGTTTAAGACTTGTCCTACTTTTCCGATATTCTTCCAGTGCCCGTTCTGTTCTTAGCTGCCTAGGCCTTATGTATGCTTCCCTTTTCCTCTTTGCTCATCATAGAATTTCTCCTGTCATCCACGGTTCACGAATGTTGCACTTCCTATCCTTTGCCTTCAACGGGACATGCCTATCCTGCACTATCTTTAACCTATCTTTCAAAGCCTCCCACGTCTCAAATGTGGACTTCCCTTCCATTCACACTTCCGAGCTTCTGCTGAATTTTGATTTAATTGGTCTTGGCTCAGTTTAGTACTCTTCCCTTAGGACCACTCTCTTCTTTATCCATAAGTATTCTAAAACTTACAGAATTGTGGTCACTGTTCCCAAAGAAATCCCCCACTGCAACTTCTACCACCTGTCCTTGTTCCCCAGTAGCAGGCACAATATGGCCTCTTCCCTCGTCGGACTATTGACATACTGCAGTAAAGCACTCTCCTGGACATTTCTTACAAATTCTACCCCATCCAGACCTCTGACGCTAAGTATACCCAGTCAATGTTGGGAAAATTAAAATCTCTCATCACCACTACCCTATGGGCTCGACATATTTCCATAATCTGTTTACCTATTTGTTCTTCTACCACACGCTCACTGTTGGGAGGCCTGTAATACAGCCCCAACAGTGTAACTGCACCCTTCTAATTCCTCTGCTTCACCCATAATGCCTCATTACCCAAGACCTCCATAGTGTGCTCCTTTAGCACAGCCGTGATATCGTCCTTGACCAGCAATGCAACTCTACCCCCACCCCGCTTTTACTTCCCTCCCTGTCCTGTTTGAAGCGTCTATATCCAGGGATGTTTAATTGCCAATCTTCATGCCCTTCCTTCAACGAAACCTCTGTGATTGCAACGACATGATACTCCCAGGCACCAATCCAAGCCCTAAGTTCATCTGCCTTTCACACTATACTCCTTGCATTAAAGGAGATTCATTTTAGGCTACTTTTTTTTGTGCTCTGTCTACTCTTCCCTTTATGAATGCAATCTTCATAATTCTTACAGTCTCCACATCACTGCCTACTTGTTTTCTCTTCTGGTTCCCAGTCTCCTGCCACATTAGTTGAAATATTCCCAAACGCAGTAGCAAAAAACCCACTAAGGACATTGGTTCCACTCTGGTTCAGATGTACACCGTCCATTTTGTAATAGTCCCAATTGCCCCAGAACCGGCCCCAATGTCTAACAAATTGAGCCCCTCCTTTCTATACCATCTCTCAAGCCATGTGTTCAACCTGTCTTTTTTAATTTCTACGCTGGCTAGCACGTGGCACTGGTAGTAATCCCGAGATCACTATCTTTGAGGTCCTCCGCTTTAACTTCCCTCCTAGTTGCCTGAATTCTTCTTTGAGGACCTCATCGCATTTCCTACTTATATCGTTGGTGTCCATAAGCACTAAGACAACTGACTGTTCAACCTGCCCTTTTAGAACGCTCTGCAGCTGATCGGTGGCATACCTGACCTGTGCACCTGTGAGGCAACATACAATCCAGAAGTCCCATTCTGGCCAGAGAACTGCCTATCTACTCCCTTCACAAGAGAATTCCCTGTGACAATTGTCCTACGAGTCGTTTTACCACCCTTCTGAACACCAGTGCCTGCCAAAATGCCATGAACCATGCAACTGCTGTCCTCCCCTGGTAAGTAATATCCCCCAACAGCATGCAAAATGGTATACCTGTATTGGAGGGAGATGACCGCAGAGGACACCTGCACTGTCTTCTTACTCTTTTTCTGTCTTTTGGTCACCCATTCACTGTCTCCCTCAGCAAAAATAAACTGTGTTGTGACCAGCTCACTAAACATGCTATCCACGGCATCCTCAGCATTACAGATGCTCCACAGTGAGTCCATCCCCAGCTCCAGAGTCGTCATGCGGTCAAACAAGAATTGCAGCTGGACACACTTCTTGCAAGTGTAAGAGTCAGGAGCGTCGGCCACGTTCCTAAGCTCCCACATCAAGCAGGAGGCACAGGCCACGGGTCTGAGTCAACCATTGTTGTTTTGCTAAAAGGTTGACATAGTACAGTGGAAGTTTATAGTATCCATTTGCCTCACAGACATCTTACATTTCATAATTTTCACATATCCAATGTGTGTGTGTGTCTGACAGAGAGAGAGAGTGACAGAGAGAGGGGGGCTGACAAGAATCCTATTGTTATTTTGGTCCACTCTGATTATATTCAGGGGTTCAGCCTTTTTTACATGAATGTTCATTACTTCGGTGTTTGGAACTGAGAATTTTCCGGAGTTCAGAATGGTTACGATCATATAACTTGAGCAGCTATTTAAAACAAATCTGTATCTGCTCAAATCTTCCAAGTATTGACTCACAGTCCATGACTCACGAAGGAATTAATATAAAGCTGACATGACAAAAGAAAGGTTAAAAATTAACTTCAGAGGACTTTGGGGTGCTATAGAGAAATATCGGTTAAGTGAGTAGTCAAAGACCTGACAAATAGAGCTTTACGTGGATAAAAGTGAAGTTGTCCATTTTGACTGGAAGGAAAGCATTTTGTTTTAATAGAGGGAGCTTCCATAGCTGTGAGATACAGTGGGATCAGATTGTAACATTACCTGAATCACAAAGTGCTAGCAGTACGTAATTAGGAAAGCGAATAAGTGTTTTCCTTTTATCGTGGGGCAATTTAAACACAAAAGTAGAGAACACTGTTGAGCTTGTGTCTTGAATGCTCTAATTCTTATCCGTCACCCTGTTTATGGAAGGAAGTAAATACATTGGAGGCAATTCGGAGAATGCTTACCAGAATAATACTTACAGAATGACTTGTCATACAAAGGGGATTCAGATAGTTTAGGCTTTTGTCAGTTTGTGGTTAGGAGAGGAAGAGGCAAATTAATTGAAACAAGATATTTCCTCTTACAGAAGAGACGAGAATGAAGGATTACTGTCTAAATGTTAGTGGTTGCCCATTTGAAACATATCGAGACGATTTGTTTTCTCTCAAAAGGTGGAAACTCTGACACGTTATTAAAGCAGAGGTATGGGATATTTTAAAGGCATATATAAATAGTTTATTGTTGAGAGAGGGGTGGTGAAAGGTTTTCAGGAATGTGGATTTAATGTTACAATTAATGAGACATGCTCATGTTGAATACCTAACTCATTCCTGTTTTATGGGATGTGGCAGGTTGATTAAACTGACAAATTGGAGTTTCAATGTAAAGATCCAATAAAGTTTATAATGCTGAAATCCTCCATTTTCAGAGCTTTTTCAATGGTTGAATTTTTCAAGTGTTTGTTTAAAATCACTTAATTTGTGCTGTAACACTAATTGCCGAAATGGAAACTGTGAAGAGATTCCAGTAATGAATGCAGTGATCACAAAGAAAGTTTTAGTCCAGTGTGTGACTTAATTAAGATTCATCTAGAACACAACAATGTGAAAGAAAATTAGTGTCACTTCCCATAAATTCTATGGAGGGGCTTCTGTCTGAGTACATGCCACAGTAATGCAACAAACACCAGCTTATGTCAGTCACATTAACAAAGTTGCTTTAATATGTCTATAATGATTGCATTTTTCTGAGAGATTAAAGATTTTGTTTGCTTGAAAAATAGTTGCATCAATAAAAAAAACCTTCAAATTTGGTCAGTGGAAAACTGCTTGCCCATTCAATATTCAGATGTCAATTTGTATTTGAATATTTAGATAGGTGATCTCGGAAGAAAGAATAAATATATCGAACGATTAGGGTTCCTATATCCTCTGCTCCCCTCATTCTGCCTATGGTGTCTTTCAAAGCCCCTCTGAAAGTTTTAAAGAAAAATCCTACTGTTTTCCATTGTCCCACTACCTCTGGAAGTTGATCTACTTAATAAATCCAGTTGATCAAAGAATATAATACTGAATCCCTGAGGATCCAGCAATTTTATACCAGCCATCAGCCAATTGTGCAAACAAGACCTAGCTTAAGATGTCTTCTTTCATGACTAATTTCAGCTGCGTATACTGTGAAGAACCAGGAAATCTATATTCTCTAGGGACAGTTGCAGAAAATAAGTTTGCTCCAGTTTGTGTATAAATGATATTTGATTCAGAATTCAAAGACGTGAAAGGATATTGCTGGAGAGCTGTTGTTTAGATTGTTCAGGGGCTGCCACTTGAAAGCATGTGGCAGCAGTGCAACAAAGACCTTTGCAGATCAGACCACAGCAATCGCACTAAATTTGTATCTCGCATGCTTTCTTTGTTCCTACAGATTGAAGCTCTTATTTAACTAGAACAACAGAATCCATCCAAATAAAACCCAAAAGAACGGTGAATGTTTTAAAACAGAAAGAAAAACAGAGTTGCTGGAAAAGCCATTGCTTTAAAATATCCAAATATCTTCAGTGAAATGTTTCCCCTTCATCAGCCCGGTCCTGAACGCTTTCCCTCCCATTGAACTCTCTGGTCTATACTGCAGGGAAAATCCCTTCTCCCCGACATTCTCTGCCTCTTCTCCTACCTATGCTCTGCTTTCTTGCAAACGAGTAATGTAAATTTGACAAAACAATTCACCAAACCATGCAGTCATCCTTCTGCAGTGTGAACAGTTTTTAAAAAGCTGCTGAATAAGAGCTGCAATACTGAATCCAGATTTTCCAGCCATTCCAGCAGCTGGTACACCCTTGTAGATGGAGGTAAATGCTGATTTCAGTGAATAGCCTTGTCTGTTCAGTTGTTAGCCTGGTAACCGTGACAGCCTACACTGGGATGGAGATGGAAAACCATGCCTTCCAAATCTACAGCGGTCATGACAAAGTATGTTTGATGCAATATGTGAACATGATTTTGCTTCATTAAGAGTACAATAGAATGAAAGTAAATTGCTGGTGGACTGACAGTTACAGTAAGGTAACGTACAGACTCCTCATGAAAACAGCACACAGCAATGCAGAGAATACCATTTCCGACCATAGCAATCACATACTGCCTCTCCATTATCGACATTATCCTTCGGGTCAGAGAGGTTATTTTTACAAAACAGACAGTTTTAGGAGAGGACATCAAGGAAGCTTGAATTCAAAATTGCTTGCAAATTTGAGTTACTTATCCCCGATCATTGTAGTCTCTTAAACCGAATATATTCAAGAAATACGTATCCTATCACACTCTCACCCTTATCACCGGCTATAATGTTCATCAAACCTATGAAAGGGGTTGAAGAATGAAATCAGTATTGATTGCAGTATCCGTCTGGATTGTAAGAAGTTTAACAAAAGCAGCTGAACGCAAGCTGCAGGACTGTATCCAGAGTCTTCAGCCATTCAAACAGCTGGCACTCAATAGTAGCTGGAGGCTAATGCGAACATAAGGATTTAATTTATCTTGTCTGACCAGTTACAGGCATCGTAAGGTTGACAATCCAAACTGCAAGGGATATGTAAAATATAATTCTCCAAGATTGTTTGCAATAACTGGAAACTATGTTTGATTTTTTGTGTAATTCGTACTTCATTTGATATTATATTTTCCAAGGCAAATGCTGGAGAAGAAGCAGTTCCTGTGAAGTTATGTAGATATTTCCTTCTGTATCCAGGAACCATGTAGCAGGCCCTAGTTACCACAGTCAGCTTAACCCCCAAAAGATGTATTACATCCAGATAGTGTTAGTTTTCTTTCTTACAGGAGACTTTTGCAGTCATCATTTTATGAATTCTGGTGAAGCCCTGCTGGTAGAACTGAGAGCTCGAGTCAAATGTGATGGTTGGCAGTGACAAGGGTGGCATGGTACTGAAGTAGGTAGTACAGAAGATGCTTCCTGATCACAAACCATTATTGAAATGGCATGATCCCAGGAACTAACAGCAACAACAGAATGAAGACAGAGCAGAGACCTGTCCTTTGCTGCCAGTAGTGGTGGATATTGCTGAGCCTGTACTCAAGAGATTTGCAGGCCCCGGCCCACTGCAGGAGTTGAGGAGCTCTCCTATTCACTACACAGACAGACACGAGTACATTTCAATTGGTGACTTCATTTGCCCCCCACGGACAGGATAATATAATGGGGCAGAAGGGAGTTGGGCTTTGCTCCTGAACTCCCCTCCGCTTGGTCTGACACATGAGAATCTTGGCAAATGCCAGTTGACCTGGAAAATGCAGCCCTGCATGTGGCGACAGTACCAAAGGTCTTCATTGGAGATATTGGAAAATCGGTTGCCAAGTCTCCATGTGGGCCTGGAGCTCTTCAATTGAGATATTTTGAGACGCTGCAACAAGTATAAAGTTTTGAAGAAATGAATTGGTTGCATCGTATCTCCCTTTCTTTGCTTCCACACTCCAACCTCATTAGCTTGTCTTGCCAATAGGCAGTGAGGGTTTTCAGCTAATAAATCTTGAACCAGTTTTATAAAACTAGCTGTCAATCGCTTGAAATATTTACTCAATTCTTCAGGTTTATTATGATGATTTTTTTGTGGACGTAGATGTACATTTAAAATGACTCCATTCCACTTTTCTGACTATTTGCAGATCACCTGACAGTCCAAAGTACAAGGTCGATGAAAAACTGTACACTCCAAAATCTATCATGAAAAAAAGCAAGTTTGAAAACAATATATGATTAATGTTTTGCTTCATTCAGAGGACACAAAATAGAAAGTAAATCACTTTCTCTGGACTTTTCGGGAAACATCACACAGCAGCGCAGGGAAGACCAATGCAGGCAAGAGCATTTGCATAACTGCCTCTCTGTTATCTGCATTAGAATTAGGAATTCAGAATTTTGTTTCAAAAATATTGTATCAGGAGAGAACATCGAAGATACTTCATTGTAAGTTTGTTTAAATTTTATTATTGAAGTTTCTAAACTCTGAATATGAATACATTCAAGAACTTGCTATCCCATTTTTGTCTCTAATTATTATCACCAGCAACAAAGGTTTTGAAGAACAAATGCATCATTTATTGCTAAACGTCACACAACACCAGGTTATAGTCCAACAGGTTTATTTGGAAGCACGCTAGCTTTCGCAGTGTCGCTCCTTCATCAGGTGATAGTGGAGGGCTCAATCCTAACACACAGAATTTAAAGCAAACATTTGCAGTGTGATGTAACTGAATCATGAACATTTATTGCAGTCACCCATCTGGAATGTGGCCTGTTCACTCAAACGGCTGAATGCAAGCTGCAGTCCTGAATCCCGAATCTTCAGTCTTCCAAACAGCTGGCACACAATTGTGGGATGGAGGCAAATGCTCATTGAAATAACTTCATGTATCTTTTATCATCAATTGCAGGCATAGTAAGTGTAACAATCCAAACTGCAATGGAAATGAAACATACAGTTGTCAGGAACAACTGAAGAAATTGAAGTGTCAGTTTGATCCAAAGTGCAATTTAACTCCTGAATAATATTGTATTTTGAATAGAGGCAATTGCTGCAGCAGCAGCAATTCTTGTGAAGTTATGTAGGTATTTCGTGCTGCATACATGCAAGAACAATGTCAAATACGCTGTTCCAGGCCACAGTTAGCACATTGTGGAAACTGCTGGGCTCTGCCACCCAAGTGTGTATTTTACCGAGAAGTTAGATTGTGGTGTTTTTTTATTTAAACAAGTCTTTTGCAGTAATAATGTTGTGAATTGTGGTGGAGTCCTGCTGCTTGGACTGAGAGCTGGAACCAGCGCTGTGGTGGATGGCACCACCAAGGGCAGCATGTTGCTGATGTGGCCTGACCAAGAAGATATTGCTGTGTCACTATCCCAAGAATGAAATGGCCCAATCCAAAGAGCTGATGGTGAAATCGGAATGATAGCAGAGTGGCAAATCTTTCTGTGCCACCATTAATGTTTGCAATTGCTGAGCCAATACCCATTGATGAGGAAAAGTCAATCCTGTATTAGAACCAGCATCCAAAGCTCTTCACTGGAGAAATTGGACAGTTAGTTGCCCTTCTCTAATTGCCCCTAAACTCTTTATTTGAGACTCTTCTGGACTGTGCAACTGTGAAGAAATAGGTTTGCAACCTCATTCATTTCCATGTTCCAGCCTGCCTATCAGTGGCTTGAAATCCTGACACTCCTATTCAAGTGTTTTTATTCTGAATGTAAATGTTTGCTAAAATTGACTTCATGGCACTTGATGACCATTTGCAGCTCTGAAAACATCACCTGCTGAAAGTTCAACGGAGCTGGTGATTCTGGTTCTCCAGAAACTAAGAATGTCATTGAAAATTAAGCTGAATACAATGTGTGACTGTCTACTAATAGCTAGGAGGTCTGGCTGCATCTGTGGAGTGAAAGCAGGGTTAATGTTTTTAGTTGAATGACTCGCGTTCAGAACTTCAGATCTCTCTGAAAAAAGGTCACTTGACTCAATGTGAACTCTGCTTTCTCTCCACAGATGCTGCAAAACATGTTGAGTTTCTCCAGCAACTTTTGTATTTTATTCAGATTGTCAACTTCCACAGTTTTTTTTAACATTAAAGAAATTATTGACTGGCGTATAATCTTTGCTCTATCGTTAATCTTGTAAAAAGACATTTTAGGTGGAAGTTTGCAGTGAATGCTGCAGACCTAATGCTGGGACTGAAACCTAGAGTTTTGGCGTATGCTCAGGATGGTATATTGCCAGCAGTGACCAATGAAGAGATTCTTCATTGATGAAGGGCCTTTTCCCGAAACGGCGATTTTCCTGCTCCTCAGATGCTGCCTGACCTGCTGTGCTTTTCCATCTCCATTCTAATCTAAAATGAAGAGGTTCCTGCCAGGGTTACTCATCAGTTGACAGTGCAGCTTAGTTTCAAGAGTTGCTACTCCAGTAAGAGGGACACATTTCTGAGCCCTACTGTTCATACTGATCATTGCTGAGGCTGCAAAGGTGGGCACAATCAGGGATATGAGGGAGGCAGGACTGAGAGATCATGCAGAGTCAAGATGTCAAAGAGAACTGGTCTATGTCAGCATGGCTTAGCAATGAGAAGGTGCCAAACTCGCTACTGCCATTTTCCAAATTCGACCACCTCCCAGTTAAAAGCTAGTGAATAATTGAGTGAATAATGCATTAATACAAAGTCTTTCAATAATCATTTCTAGCCCTTCAATGTTCAGGCCTTCAGTTGTTCACTTCAAAGCACTGGACTGTACAATGAGGCTAAACATATTGAAAACACATTGACTACCTAACTCTCTGCTTCCAAATACTATTACATTGGCCACCTCCCCTCACCCCATCTCTTCAAAAAGAACAGACTAAGGTGTCCTGCAAACCTCTGTGGAAGTTGAAAAAAAGTCAGCATATATTGCAGTCGTATCTTTTGAAAGTGGCCTTTTTTAACAGAATATAATAGAACATAGAATAATACAGCACAGAACAGGCCCTTTGGCCCACGATGTTGTGCCGAACATTTGCCCTAGCTTAAGTACCTATCCATGTACCTATCCAATTGCCGATTAAAGGTCACCAATGATTCTGACTCTGCCACTCCCACAGGCAGCGCACTCCATACCCCCACCACTGTCTGGGTAAAGAACCTACCCCTGACATCCCCCCTATACCTTCCACCATTCACCTGAAAATTATGTCCCCACGTAACACTCTTTTGCATCCGGGGAAAAAGTCTCTGACTGTCTACACTATCTATTCTAATGGAAACAGGAATTTCTGGAGAGCATTAATTTCTGTAAGATTTCTGGAGGAACTTCCTCTTGACAATATCTCCCAATGTTATAGCAAAACCCACCATTCCAGACCACAGCCCCTCCCAATATTTGCATTACTCCTGGTGATTAGAGTGATTCCTCTCTTTTTAAAAATATGCTGTGTCAGCTCAATAGAGCCTTTTGATCTTCAGGGTTTATTTTCAAATGTTTGCAAGTCATTGATAAGTGTAAATCCTTTGTTTAATTTGTGCTTCACGATGACTTGTGGCTGGGGCCATTTTGACAGACCAGATTGTCAGGAAGATGGGAATCAAAGTTTGCCAGAAATGAGGAAGCAAGTTTGATTTGATCTGATTTTGATGTGGTTTAATTATACTTCATTTGGAATACAAGAATGTGAAAAGGGAATGTTGAAGAACCATTGATTCCTTCAAAATGTTTTGTGCAATGCAACGAATGCCAGTTCAGACAACAGCAGCTACATTAAAGAGGCTGCTAGACTGCCTCCCAAGGAATTTAAGGTTAGTGACAGAGTTGTCTTAAACAGTAGTACCACCACCCCCTAAATGCTGAGACGGGAAATTACTTGCTGATCAATATTGAGGTTCTGTTTCTGGACATCGGAGCTTTCGTGAAAACACTGAAGAATTGTGTTCCTTTCCTTCACCCCACCTCATCGCTTCTTGTTGTTTCTCTTTCCTGCTCATCCTCACTCCCCCACCCCCGATTCCACACTACCTCCAAAATCATTGCCATGGTCTCCAGAGTTCAGTGACATTTGATGAAATATGGCTGCATATTTGAAGAAATATGACTATGGATTGGGACCAGCTCCTGGTCGCCTCACTTTGGTCTATCTCCCATACAATGTCACCATTGAATGCTTCGCACTTTTTATAATTTAAGTTGGCCAGAGGCCATGTGTATCCACAGTCAGGCACATTCCCTAGTAATAGTCATTTGTTTGAATCAAGCTTATAAACTGCTTTCATGGTGAATTCAATACAGGCAGCCTCACATCCACACCGTTTCACTGACATCATCAATGAATAGAAGCCTAAATACTGAAGTAATTACAGTGCTCTGGGTCAGCGATCTGTAATTACTCCCGGGTTTAATATGGTCAGGTCTTTCAGTAAACTCCAAACGGATGAAGGAGCAGGAAAGGAAAAGGAATAAAATTCTCTTTTCAACAAAACAGCCAATACTGACTAATATGACATGAACATTCAGTGAATTTGAATAATGAGAAATTACTATATTCGGATTCTGAATCAAACATTGAGCTACAAATTGTGCTTGTAAGGGTTAAATTAGCAATAGTGTTTCAAGACCTTGAGTTTCTTTTTCAGAGATAAGGAAGTTAAACTTGAATCCTTGCATTTGGGATGTTTTCCCTCTGTCCCAGTACAGACAAATCTTTATTTGACCTCTTTACTCCCCACCCACCAACTCCTACCCTCACAGCCAAAAGTCTCGATTTTAATAAGTGCCAAACATTAATTTTGTGATCATGCACACATTTTAAAAAATTTAACTGGTAATTTATAACCAGTTGCAGCTGTGAAAATGTTGACACCTCACATTGTGAATTAGGTGGAATCCTAAGTTTGTCAGAAGCTAAAGGGAACAAATTGGCAAGTAAGTTTGGTCGAATGTCAGATTTAAATCTGCTATATTAGGGATCCAATAATGTGAAATGGAAGTGCTGGCAGTTGTTGCAAGATTATGTCAGGATTGCCTCACGAAGGCATCCCATGGCAGCGTGGTGAACACCAACACAGATGAGAATAATCACAGAAAACAGCTGCTTGACTGGTTCAGAAATGCTTGGTTATTTTGAAAGACCAATCTTGAATCAGCATAAAATATCCAAAGTTTTTCAATGGTTGGTTGAATTTTGCTTATCTTTCAGTATGAAGGTCTTGCATAGACCAGAAATAGCTATAAACAATGGTGACATACTAAATAAATGGTTTTCTCTTCTTTTCACTCTGTACTGTCTCTTCCACACACCAACCCCAGCATTCCCTCATTGTATTGTACTGTAGAGATCCTGTGAAAGTCAAAAGAACCCCATAACAACAGGACCAAGATGGTTTATGATGCATCTTGAAAACAAATAAAGTCCCAGCAACATTTTTTAGGTAATGGGACAGCATTGTCAATACACTCCAGGGGGATGGGTTGTGAAGGCATCAATAACTAGTTACATTAGCAAGATTACAAGACTGGGATTCAAGGTATACTGCTTTGTCACTACCACCTAATTAACTTCACCATTACAAGGCTAAAATCGGGAGCATTGGAATCTTCACTGCTCACCTGGTGATTGGTTTATTTGCAATAATAGTCAAGAAGCTCAATATGATCAAAGAGAGAGCAGTTTGATTGACTTGCAAAAGAACTAATGAACCTAATTTCCACTCCCATCACCATCACTGAGCTACGATGTTGGGCTACCTAGTACTTACACTCTACGGAATGAACTGCAGCAACTTATTAGCCTCACACTGAAAGGACCTTTCCTGTCTATAATCACTATTTCTGAACAGAACAACGATCAGCTAAAGGTCTGTTACACCAGATTCTGACTTTGCATGGATATCTCTGTTCTGTTATTATCGCTATGGCAAAATCATGTGATTTATTAAAATTGCAGTCATTAACTAACTTAAGAAAACTAATCGATCAGGCTTGGAATATTGAATCGCAAGTCTGCGATGTGTTTTGTTAAATTGCTTTGGACTTAATTCTGAATAAGTTTACTGATAGTAAATTACTTAATTTGTGCTCTTCGATGAATTGCAGTTCTGGAAACATTGTCAGTGCAAACAGTGAGGAAAATGGGAATGCAGGTTCGCCTGGATCAAGTGAAGTAATTGCAAAGTAAGTTTAGTTTCATGCATGACTGACGAAGTCATTATTTCAGAAGATGACAAACCATTAGGGAATAACTGGTGAGCTGGGAGTTTGTGCAATGTTATACAACGATCAGTGGTAACAACTCGGAGGCAATGATTTGATGAGCTCTCAAAGAGGAACTTGCCTGTGTTCACTCCCAAGTCCTTTTACTATGTGATACTGCAAAACCTCTCCGTATGAAAATCGTAGATTCCTTTTGAAGACCTCAGTTGAAGCTGCCTCAACCACTACACTATTAGGCAGAACATGCCAGTTTCCGAACTATGCTGTTTTTTAAAAAAAATGACTCCTTGTAACCGTTGTTTGATTTTGCTGATCATCTTAAATCGGTGTCCTTTTCTTCTCAAGCCTTTTTAAAATAGAATCCGTACAGTATGGAAACAGGTCACTTGGCCCAACAAGTCTACACCAACCCTCCACAGAGTAACCAATCCAAATGTATTCTCCTCCCCTTTCTACTCTATCCAAATCCCTCATGATTTTGAACACGTGTAAAATGTCTTCTTCATCTTCTGTTCTCTATAAAGAGCAGCCCGAGCTTCTTCAAACTATCCAAAATGTTCTCCAGTTGCTCATCTCTGGTACAATTTTTGTGTACCTTTTGTGCACATTCTCAAATCCCTTCCTGAAGCGTGCTGCATAAATACTAAACATGAGGGAAAAGCAGGACTGTTTATAACTATTTGTCATTATTTCCTTATTTTGCATGTGACTGTCCTATTTCTAATGTTCAGAATCCTAATGATATCTTCAATCTGCACTGCCAACTTCATAATTTGTGTGCATACACACAATATGTATAAAATGCATTAAATATTAGACCGGGATCATTTCAGAAAGCATTGAACATTGCATCAAAAGATTTTAGCTTGTGTATAAAATGAACAAAGAACAATCCAGAATAATTCTGAGTTGGAGGAGGGCTGAGTTCAATGGGGCAAGAGGGCATTTGTGCAAGGACATTTGAGCACAAATCTGGGAAATGTTCAGCTTCAGCTGTACAGTACAGCTTAACATTTCCACAAGCAGGAAATGGTGGCAAAAACAGGACTCTAATTCCCTGCATGATGTTGCAAAGGATATGGATTATTGTTAACCCCAGTGAGGACCATGCTAAATATAGACTGTTCAAAGGGGAAATAAAGAGTAAGGGAGACTGGCAGCTAACTTTAAAAGGGAATCCAAAAGTCATCATTAGTCACAAATAGTGAAAGGGTAGCAAAGGAATGAGTGGGGCCAATTATCATTCATTTCCTGTTTAAACGTCATCGGGGCAGGGGCCTGGCTGAGGTATTATGAAGAGGAAGTTGATGTCCAGTTCATGCTGAAACAAAATGTAGTTGAGACTTGGATGAGATGAAGTTTGACAGAATTTTAGAAAGGCTACAATAAAACAAAATTGCAGATGCTGGAAATCTGAAACAAAAATGAAACTGCTGGAGAATCTCAGCAGGTCTGGCAGCATCTGTGGCGGGAAAGCAGAGTTTTAGTTTTCGGGTCCTGTGACCCATTGAGTATATCCAGCTCTTTCTTTTTCAATGAGAAAGGCTGATCATCATTGAGTGTTGTAACTGATAACAGCGAAATTGGAGACACCTGAGGATACAGAGGAAAGTAACATTGAAGCTGCAGTGGGAATATCCACAACAACCGAATCCTGTTCAAATAGAGGCATGGAATCAGAGACAGGAGAATCACAACATTTAAAATACTTTTGTTCAAAATTGTCTGGATAAATCCAGCAACCAGATTCATCTTAGTGGTGGGGAAGTTTCTAATGAACTGTAATCACAGCTCAAGCAACAATACTTGGAGATCATATGGACTAAATTTATATGCTGACTAAAAATCTAATATGTAACCTGTTTACCTAAATCAACTGATGAAGGCTCATAATTCTGAATCTTCAGTTTTCTTGCGTATTTAATCCAGTTTAGAAACGTAGAAAATAGGGCAGGAGCAGGCCATGCAATCCTTCGAGCCTGCTCTGTCATTCATCATGATCATGGCTGATTGGAGTATGACATTGTTTCATTAAAGTAGTTGATCAAGGCTTGAAATGCAGCATTGTGAGACTTCTACTTTTTTAATGTCTGGCAATAAATTATAGACCCAGACACCATTTAAGTTTGCTTTTAATTTTGTGGTTATTGATCAATTGCAATTTAACAGACAGAGCATTCAAAAAAATTATAGACTCAATTCTACAGAAAAAACAGTGACGAAAAAGTAAGTTTGATTTGTCATGTGGCTAAATTGTATTTTTAATGTGGAATCAAACACCATAAGAGAAATTGCTGGAGAGTCAGAATATCCTGCAAAATAATGTAGAGACTTTCTCATGAAGACATGCCCCGAAAACCAGTCTACATTGTTTGTCCTTGAATTTTTCCAAAAAACTTTCAAGGATTATAATCAATATGGATGGTTGTCTCAGATACATTACTGGAAAATGTTGTATCGCCAATACCAAACTCAAGGTGTCTTTCTCAACTTTAAATGTTCCTAGGAGAAATTGAGGACTGCAGAGTCTGGAGATCAGAGATGAAAAATGTGTTGCTGCAAAAGCACAGCAGGTCAGGCAGCATCCAAGGAGCAGGGGAATCGACGTTTCGGGCATAAGCAATAGTCAGTAATTTCTATCAGTGTCCACCGTTACAGCTACAAAAAATCCTCTAATATCTCTCCTCAATGGGTCATTCTTCCCCTTTGAATGTTGGCAGTAGCACTCAGCTCTATCTTTTTTTTTGGCAGCAATTGGCTATCTTGCTTCCAGCCTGCTCTCAACAAGAGGTTAACTTGCACTGTCAAAGTGTGACAATACTGAGAATAATCCTCCCCATACATGACCCATGCTATGATCACAAGAGAGGGGCTTAATCCCGAAACGTCGACTCTCCTGCTCCTTGGATGTTGCCTGACCTGTCAAATATTCCTGTTGATGAATGTTTAGCTTCCTGAGAAGCAACTGGTGAGTCTTTTTATCTTCTTGATGCTTTCAGTAAGAATATAGCACCAACACTTCTATCACTTGCATCGATAACTATATTGAATAGCTTTGGGTTATTAGTTGTCGCTAATTTTGGGTCATTAGTTAACACAACTTTCAGACTGACAAATGCCTTCTGACAGTGTTCCATCCATTGAAACTTCCTGCATTTCTACGCAATTCAGTGAGTGAAGCAGCCACACTGCTAAGACTCCCTACAACTTTCTGATAAAACCCACTTGTAGTACTACCAAATGCAGAACAAACTCTGTTATACGAACGTTAATTATCCAAATTTCAGATTATCCGAACAAGATCTCAAGGTCCTTTGTTTGCAATCTGATCAGTTATCCGAGCAATGCATTACATGAACAATTAGTTATCCGAACAATTAGTTATCCCCACCCATCTAATGTAGATAATCAAGATTGTTTTGTAGTCGTACTGCTCTTTTGGTCGATGAGGACACCTGTCCTTGTTCAATAACATGGTCCAGGAGAGTGATTTGTGTTTTCTTGAGTTCGCTGTCAGCCAGGTTTATCACCAAGCCTGCCTCTCAAAGTCGAGTGAATATTTTGAGAAATTCTGCAAATTTTCCATCCATGTGTGACTAAAAACCAGGTCATCAATGTGTACCACGCAATTGGGGAACGAAGAAATTGCGTCATTGGTTAGTCTTTAAAATGTAGCTGGCACATTCTTCATACCACATGACATGGCTGTAAACTGTACAGTGCATTTTGGTGTCACGAAAGCCGAAATTGTCTTCACCTTTTTGAATAGAAGGAGCTGAAGGGATCCTTTGAGTAAGTCGTACAGAGAAATATAAATTACTAGTCACATCTTCTCAATATGGTCTTCCAAACTTGATTTAGGACATGTATCAGATTTAGTAACTGCATGGATTATGCATAGGTCCACACATAATCATTGGATATGATCTGGCTTTGGTACCACTGATGTAGGTGAGCTCGATTCACTACAACAGATTTTGATTATATTGTCTTTCAGCAAATGTTCAGTCTCTTTCTGAACCTGTGCCAACCTTCAAAGGTTAAATCTGTAAGATGTTATTTGATTGGAACAGCATTTCCTCAATCAATATTATGTGTAGTGAGATTAGTAATTCCCAGGTTATTCCCACATATCTCCCCATGTGAATATACTATTTATTTTGGGTCATTTCGATTTTCATCTGGAAGGGAACTCAGCAGTTTATCCTAGTTTCCCAGAATTTCCTCATTGTTCAATTTAATTTGAGGAGACCAATTCACAATCATCTGAAATTATTTTGTCACTCTGTGTTGTAACCAGTACCACATTCTCTTTTGTTTTCCTATCAAAATAGCTTTTGAACAAAACATATCTCTTTAAGCCACAGAATTGTCACAGAAATAAGTGGAGCAGTAAGCCATTCAGCCCATTAAGCATGCACTGCTGTTCAAAATGACGATGGCTGATTATCCAACCCAGTACCCTGTTCCATCATTCTTTCTGTAAGCTTTGATCCCTTTAGCCCGAAAAAAAACTATTACATTTTGGACCCACTCAATTTCTATGATAGTGAATTCCAAAGAGTCACCACTATCAGGGTGAAGAAAGGTTTCCTCATCTCAGTCCAAAATGCCCAAGCCAGTATCCTTAGACCGTGAGCCCTGGTTCTGGACTCCCCAGCCGTGGAGAACATCCTTCCTGATTATCTAATTCTGGACATAAACACTGATTTGTACTACATCTTGTGATCTTAGCCTGGGTCAATATGGGGAAGGTTGTTCTCTGTATTGCCACACTTTGACAGTGCAAGTTAACCTCTTGCTGATAGCAGGCTGGAAGCAAGGTAGCCATTTGTTGCGAAGGAAGAGATAGGACTGAGTGCTCACTGCCCATATTCAAAAGGGAAGAATTACCTATTGAGGAGAGATATTAGAGGACTTTTTGTAGCTGTAACGGTGGACAGTGATAGAAATTACTGACTCCCGTAGAACACACAGGGAATCAGCAAAGGTGACCCAAAGTGCTGATTCCTAATTACACATGTTGCACTTTCCAAATGACAACAGCCCATTGGTTGAAGAAGTTTTCCTTTATTTAAAATTAAAATGCCCATCGATGTATGATACACTTCTGGAGTAGGTGGGACAGGAAGATAAGCCTACTCAATCTAACCTAGGAACTTAAGCTACTGATCTAGGGTAGGGAGACTACCATTTGACGATAAGAGGCCTGTTTGGCATCTCATACATTATCGATGCAATTGCCCTTAATTGCTTCATTAATCCCTGGGGATGTAAGTAATAAGCCACTTGTCAGAGTGTTGTGTTTTGCTCAGGTGTCACTGAGTAGTGTGCTGATCTTTAAGTCGGAACGTTCAGGGTTCAAGATCTACCCTCGGGGTTAAAATAGACTAATTGATACTGCCACAGCAGTGCTGTCCTGAGATAATCCTACACATCAGACGTATATGAGGCATTAAACCAAAGCCACTCTGCCCTCTAAAGGGACCCTTATTATTTTGAACGAACGTGAGGAGATGATACTTGGTGTCCCGGCCAATATTTATTGCTCAATCCCGATGAGCAGATGATCCAGTCATCATCTCTTTCCTGGTTTTCTCATGGCACACAAATTCAATATCACTTTTCTGACATGTGACGACATGATCAAAAGTACTTCAGTTGTTGTATAGAATATCTGATTGAAAATTGATTTGTCAGAACCTGGATGTATTGTTACTCAACTTTGCTGTTCATTTTTTATTCTCTTCACTCTATGCTGTAAGAAAAAAACTCCTTTCCAACTTCCACCAAAGGAGAATGAGACAAAGCTCAGTGCTGTAATATTTCACTTTGTACTAACATCTGGATGAAACTAAAATACCATTCAATGCAAATATAAAACGAATTGAACCAGTTTTAAACGTTTAAAACAAATTATATATTTCACCAAACGAGTGTATTGAAATATGTCAATAGTTCTCTTTGTGTCAAGTACCAGCAAACAGTGGAGTCTGTTCCAATCTATTTTATCTTGTCTAAAGAATAGGCTGAGGAAAAGAGCAGTGCATTATGGGCTCCTTCAATTGGAGAATGAGGAAAGGAGTACAGTGTGGATCAGTGATTAACAGCAGGAAAAGTATTCTCCAGGTTAGAATAGATGTGCAGTGGAATATACTAAAATGATAGAATGAGAGAAGCTGAAGTGGGATATTGTCAGCTGAATGTTTTATAAGCGTGTTCAAATCGGGTCAGTCAGGATCTTATTGAATGGTGGAGCAGGCTCGAAGGGCCAAGTGACCTACCCTCGTTCATTGTTCATACCTCGAAACAATTTTGTTAGTTACTCGAGCGGAAATATTAAACACACATTTTAAACTGTTACATGGACACATGCTGATATTTCCATCTATGACTCCCTGGGTTTGATAACATGTAGTTGACAGTGGCCCCAGGGGTTCTGCACTTGTTTCAGAGGTCTGGAAATAGATGTATAGGATACTCTGAGGTTGCATTAAGATGTTATATAAATGCACAACTTTTCTACTTGTCTTCCTGCGAGGGTAGAGAGGGTTTTGCTCTTCATCAAACCTGTGCATCATTTGACTTCAATCTGCTTTTCTTTTTTGCATTATTGTGTGGAGTTTATTCTCTTAAGTCAATAGCCTGGGTTTTGCCCAAAGTTTAAGAGGCTTTTACTCACATTGGTGAGTTTCTGTATCCCATGAGGTTGATTCATTGCAATCAGTAATGGAAAATATAGCAGATCAAATATAATGTTGTTAACTGTTATTCGGTCATTTAACAGGGATAACTATGTGCTGTTCTATGCCCCTCAGGATTTAAAAGCCTTTTCAGTGGGGCCACTGCTGATTTACCCAAGGCGCTATACTGGTGAACTCACTGAGACTGAAACCTTTATAATCTGGGACAATGATGAAATACAAACTGACTGGAACTGCAACTTATCAGAAAAACTAGGGAACAGGGAGAGATTGGGGCCGAAGCTCAGAACACAGAGTCACTGTAAACCCAAGCACCCATTGATACAGCTTCTCGAGATGAGTTATGATGTGGTTCTGCACTATTCGGGTCTGATCCCTGATCAGAACCAATGCTTCTCTGTCAAACCGATGTGATTTGTGGAAACAAATAATGTCTGCTAGGAGGCAACTACAAAGCTCTCCTGCGATAATGTCACACAGAATCAAGTGAAATTTGGAGTATCCCCTTTTGGGGCTTCTTGCATCCTTTCAAGTGGCAGCTGAATTTGTTGATCAGGTATCAGTTACCATCGAATTGGATGAAATCTTGTTAGTGGTTCATTTATTTACATTTCCCTATCTCTGAGGTTTGCCCCATTTCTTTATTAAAGAGCCAATGGGTGTGAGATCTCTTTAGTGCTGTCTATAGGAGAGCCGTGCTCCTGCCACTGTGCAACTTCATATTGATATCTGCCTTTAAAAACAATCTGAATCTATGGTCACATACTGGTGTCGGAACTGAGTAAGGCTCATAATAGAATGACCAACTCGACAACTGCTACAAACCAATGTGGGCTAGATTTTCCAACCGTCATTATCACAAGGGTGCTTTTGGTGCCACATTCACTATTCAGAATAACAATTAGTTTTTCTGCTCGTGCAGAATTTCTCTCCATTACTTTAAATAATAGTGTACGGTGTGTGGTTTGTTTCTATTTATTTCTGTTCCTCAATGACTTTGAAATTCTTACTGTAAAAGGATCAAAGGCAAAGTAATGCTATTCTTCTCTCTCCAGAAGGACATTGTTGCTGGTTTTCCTCTGAGGCCAGTGCAGAACTCTACCAGTTCATTGTAGGCCTGATACATTATAGTTAAGTTTCACCTCTGCCAGCTGGTACAACGTGGAAATTTGAGTATTGATGAGAATAAGGATTTTTTATTTAATTTAAGTCTTTCGTATTGTACTTATCAGGACACGCTCAAGAATACCAATGGGAAGGGAGAAGACATTTAATCTGTCTGGGTAATGAGTGCTGATTGGTAAAGGCATGGAGAATGGACCAGGTGATGATTGGCAGTTAACTGCCAATGCTTGTTGTGATTCGACTAAATTGGTGATGGCCATTCTCTGATTCATTTGGCAAGGCAATACCTTGACCACTCAGGAAACCTGCCAATTGAAAACTTAACAAAGTTTACCTGTTAACTGTCCGTCACCATCTGACAAGCCCATTTCCATTGGGGACATCTTGATCAATCATTGTACACTTTCCAAAGCAGCAGAACTCTTTTCCTGTTCAGTGTAAACTGTTGTTTCCCTTTACATCAAAATCCTTGCAGCTTTGCTGATGCATGCAAGACAAAAAAAAGTATGTCCTATTTTACAGCAACACCCAATTTCTGTATTTGCAAACGACTGTTTGAAAATGGGAACCTTTTGCTAATGGAGGATCCAACATCCGGCTGATATGATTAAAATGGAGGAGAAAGTGAGGACTGCAGATGCTGGAAATGTGTTGCTGGAAAAGCGCAGCAGGTCAGGCAGCATCCAAGGAACAGGAGAATCGACGTTTTGGGCCCGAAACGTCGATTCCCATGTTTAAAATGGAATCTAGTTTTCGAATCTGAAATAATTTAACCCCCTGACAAGCCCACTTTGTACATGCAGATCATCTTTGAATATTGTATCAGTCTGGCTGTTGAAAGACAGCTTTGGAAAGTTGTTTATTTATGTTAACTTCAATTTAATGAATTGCTGAACCGGTGGAAAATACATTCTATTGCATTTACAAAACTAAGACATCTTGTGAAATCAGGAGATGTGCACAATGCAAATGAACATCCCATTGACTGCTGGCCTGGACAAGACTGGTAAATTTAAACTGGCGCTTATAGAGAAAAGACTGAGAACTTAACTGGCTCATTATCATCTAATGTATTGAGTTTAAACTTATGTCTGTCTGTAAATTCTTCAAGCTGATCCATGCTGTCTCTTGTACTTTTTATATACACACTCTGTTCTTTCGGTTCTCTGATTGCTTTATATCTTTTTGTCCACGAGTATGGTCAAGTCCCCTTAATTAGCTGTACTTTACTGATAAACTTCCTCAGATGCCCTCTTTAAATTAGATTATATTAGATTACTTACAGTGTGGAAACAGGCCCTTCGGCCCAACAAGTCCACACCGCCCCGCCAAAGCGCAACCCACCCATTACCCCTACATTTACCCCTTACCTAACAATACGGGCAATTTAGATTGGCCAATTCACCTGACCTGCACCTCTTTGGACTGTGGGAGGAAACCGGAGCACCCGGAGGAAACCCATGCAGACACGGGGAGAATGTGCAAACTCCACACAGACAGTCGCCTGAGGTGGGAATTGAACCCAAGTATCTGGCGCTGTGAGGCAGCAGTGCTAACCACTGTGCCACCGTGCCGCCCTCATTCTCTCTTTGAAAGCTTACTTAAAAGGCAGTTTCATGTTTCTGGTCATTGGTCCAAACTCTACTGATACATGCCAACAACCTTCTCCTGTTAGGATTTCGGTGCATCCTTGTTCAGTTTGGAAGGTCGAACTCAAATGCTGAATATAGGGTTAAAGACAGGATTCTTGGCAGTGTGGAGGAACAGAGGGATCTGGGTGTGCAAGTACATAGATCCCTCAACGTTGGCACCCAAATGGATAGGGTTGTTAAGAAAGCATATGATGTTTAGGCTTTCATTTCCAGGGAAATTGAGTTTGAGAGCCGCGAGGTTTTGCTACAGCTCTACATGTCCCTGGTGAGACCACGATTAGAATATTGTGTCCAGTTCTGGTCACCCTGCTATAAGAAGTATATACAGGCTTTGTAGAGGGTGCAAAGAAGGCTTACCAGGATGCTGCCTGGATTGGAGGTCTTGCCTTATGAAGAAAGGTTGAATAAGCTTAGACTTTTCTCTCGGGAGAGAAGGAGGAAGTGAGGAGACCTGATTGAGGTGTCCAAAATAATGAGAGGAGTAGATAAAATCAAAGCTAGAGAATTTTCCGCAGGGCAGGATTGACAGGTACGAGGGGGTCATAGTTTTAAGATATTAGGAGAAAGGTATCGAGGAGTCGTTAGAGTAGGTTCTTGACACAGAGAGGTGTGAATGCATGGAATACATTGCCAGCGGTGGTGGCGGAAGCAGAGTCATTCGGGACATTTAAGTGACTGCTGGACATGCACATGGTTAGCAGGGAGTTGAGGGATGTGTAGGTTGTTATTATATTTTCTATTAGGATTAAAACTCGGAACACTGTCGTGGGTCAGAGGGCCTGTTCTGCGCTGTACTTTTCTATGTTCTACGTTAAAGCATCTCATAAATGTGAGTAATAATGTCCACTTTTGGCAAATTTAATTGGAGTGTATCTGCCAAACCTTGAGCAAAACTGAATCAGCAAACAGCTTCAAACTGTGCGCACATCCATCACATAACATTGCTGCTCCTCAGCGGACCACCCGTTCCCATTCATAGAAATTTGTTTCTGATGGATGGAAGCGGTTGTTTCTGTACTTCTGCCATTTTTATTGAACTCATCTCAAGCTACACTTTAGAATTTGACAGTCAGGCCAAGACTGTTTGTGTTAAGCTTGATTAATTTTGACCAGTTTTCCAGCTCTTCATGTTCTTGAATATTGGAATGGGACTGGGGTCTATCAGGCCTCAAGGGACAGGCAGCAAGGTCATTAGGTGGATAATACAGTGGAAGATGACAAGGGAAGGAAGGAGTTTCAGTGGCTCTCATATTTCCACTCCGTAGTATTTTATTGATCCCAAATTAAGGAAAAGATGACCACTCAGGTGGTCAATGTAGAGTCTGTTCCCGCCAGTGCTGGCAGTTTATTAGCAGTAGGTGGGTCCTCTATTGCGTGGGAGACCTCCTCCTGCATCCTAGAGACACGCCTGCAGGATATCCCTCCTAATGAAGTACCTCATGGCTCACAACAGGGTATCCCATCTGCATACTGGAACAGTCTCCTGTCCATGGTAGCGATCATTACGGGAACTGGAAATCAGAGTATGCGAGTGAAAGAAGCCGTGAGGGCTAGAGTGTTCACAACATTCCCAGGACCAGGTTGGCAGGTCCTACTGAAGCCATTAATAAGTCATTAAGATCCCCCAATTGGTGCATGAACAATGGGTTACTCCTACTCCTAGTAAGAGTATTGTAATTAATGCTTTTTAGTGCTATTAAGCAAATAGTGAAGTGTGGCCATGTGATAAAATCATTTACATTCACTGCTGAATACTCGAGACTTTCTTGTGAGAAACTTTATCATTTTTCTAGCTGTTCTGAATACACTTTTTATTTAATACAATGGTGATTTTCTACATAGGATTACAGAGGAAAAACAGACCATTTGGCACAATCAGTGCATGCCAGTGCTTATGTTCCACTCAAGGTGTTTCACATCTTTCCTTATCTAAATCGCCCATTGTAATTCTCTATTCCCATCCCTTCCAAGTGCTCACCTAGTTTCCTTGAAATACATCTAAACTATTGATTTCAACTATTCCGTCTGGTCACATATTCCCCATTCTCATCATTCTTTCAGTGAAGAGGTTTCTTCTGAATTCCCTTTTGGATTTCTTGAGGTACCGCCTTATATTGACAGCCTCTAGTTATGTTCTATCCCAAAGTGAAATGTTTCCTCTGTACCTTCTCCTTCAAAACCTTTTATAATTTTAGAACTGTCAGCATTCTTTTCAAGAGAGAAGTGAACAGCACAACAATTCTTCCTTGATTTGCACAACCAGAAACTTGTGTAGCATTTTTATAAATCTTCTCTTCACTCTTTCTCATACATTCTATAATATGTCAACTGGAACTGCAGGCAATACTCTTAATTATAGTCAACCAAATTTTTATAGGGACCCTACTTTCAAATCTATCCCTTTCGAAATAAAGCTTAGAGCTTTGTTTGCATTTTTATGGCCTTTGGAACCTGTGGTGAAATTGTTAGTGACTGATGGAATTGTCTGAAATCCCTTTGTTTGTCTCCCTCACTTAGACGTGCATCTTTGAATAAATGACCTGCACATTATTCCTACCAAGGTGGAACACCTTACCTTTATCTGAGTGGATCTTCATTTGCTAATTATTTGAACATACCGTAAATTAATTAATGATTGCTTGCAACCTCTTGTAGTCCTCAGAATTGGCTACATTTCAACATTCCTTTCCAATTTGGTATCATTGAATTGCTAACTTTTCTTGTCGTAATTAGATACAATATTTAATTTGCAGTTTTACTTTATTTTGTTTTGAATTTTTGGAGAGGTGCAGTAATCCACATGGTAACTATAACAACTAAATGTAGAATGACAGATAGATGAAAATTATTACAAACACAGGACTAATTAATAGACTCTATTAACTGCAAGGTCAAAACAGGGAATTATTTTTTACATGAATGATATGGTGAGATTATCCGTAGTGCAATAACTTTTTCTCCATTTTTTTGTTGCAGTTTATTTCCCCAGGTCTTTCTGTGCTACTGGTATGAAATTGAAAAGGCACCCATCCTCCATTTTAAGCTAAATGATAATTTTTTAAAAAGCATTTATATAAAACGTAACATGATTAATGAAGCCACCCCTCTAGGCTTATACATATTCACAGCCATGTAGAGTTATATAGGGAGAGGCTGAATAGGCTGGGGCTGATTTCTCTGGAGCGTTGGAGACTGAGGCGTGACTTTATAAAGGTTTATAAAATCATCAGAGGCATGGATACAGTGAATAGACAAGGTCTTTTCCCTGAGGTGGGTGGAGTCTCACCTAAACCTATACTCGTGAGTATAGGTTTCGAGTGAGAGGGGGAAAAGTTGAAAGTACCAAAGGAGTAACATGTTCATGCAGAGGATGGTGTGTATAGAATGAACTGCCAGAGGAAGCGGTGGAGGCTGGTGCAATTTCAACATATAAAAGGCATCTGAGTGTGTATACGAATAGGAAGGGTTTAGAGGGGAATGGGCCATGTACTAGCAAATGGGAATAGATTAGTTTAGGATATCTGGTCAGCATGGGCAAGTGAGACTTAAAGACCTGTTTCCAAGTTGTAAATCTCTATGACTCTATGATCTCCCCCTTTGCTCTTAATATACTAGTCGAATCTCTTTGGATTACCTTTAACATTATCTCCCAAGGCTATCTCATTTTCCTTTCTTGCCCTCCTCATTTCCCTCTTTAGAATGTCCCTGCACCTCTTGGACTCTTCGAGATTCACTGGATCTCATTTATCTATATCTAATATATGATTCATTCTTAATCTGAACCAGACCCTCAATATCTTTATTCCTCCAGTGTTCCCTCCTCTTACCAGCCTTATCTTCACACTAACAGGAACATCACGCCTCTGAACTCACGTTATCTTACTTCTGAAAGCTTCACTCTTGCCGGCCGTCCCTTGAGCTGCAAACAGTCTACTCCAATCAACCCTTGAAAGTTTTTGTCTCATACTATCAAAATTTGCCCTAGTCCAATTAAGAACTTTAACTCATATATAATAGATATAACTTATATATAATAGATATTTCCATAGATATTTTACAACTAATCGAATTATGACCCCGGCCACAAAAAGCTCCCCTACTAACCATTCAGTCAATTGCCCTGCCTTGTATTACAAGAGTAGGTCAGGTTTGCTCCTTCTGTGATAGTTACATCTGCATATTAATGAAGAAAATTGACTTTAGCACTTACCAAATTCCTCACCATCCAAGCTCTTAAGAGCATGGCTGTCCCACTGTATGTTTGGAAGTTTAAAATTTGCGATTGTTACAATCCTATTATTTTTACATATAAATAAGATCTTTCAACATATTTGTTACTCAATTTCACTCTGACTACTGGGGGGAACTATTACAATTGCATCAAAGTAATCACGCCCTTCTTATTTATGAGTTCCATCCACATAGCTTCACTGGACCATTCCTCAGAATTACCTTGTGTTAGAACAGCACTTATATTTCACCACAAGAAAAATTGACTCCAATCTCCTTCTAGCTCTTCCTATTTCTGCCGAACCTTTGATGGTGGGAGGGGCTTTGAACATAAATTATTCAATTTACTGGTGATGGTTAGTAGCTGAAAATAAAGATACCATGGATGATTTGGGTGATGGGAAATAAAAGGTTACATTGTGTGGAAGGAAAATTCTGGATATAAACAAGAATTTTACAAACCGATCTCCATTCTGTCTGCCCAGGTCTTGCCTACACCGTTGTACCTCCAGAGGACTTTCCTTTTATTTTGATGAGTTCAAGTTAATCTCAGCCGCTGTTTTGTACTTGTCAACTATTTGTTAACGGGGGTTTGCCGTTTCAGAATGTAGGTTGCCTTATTGTGTACGTTCTCAGAATTCAGTGTTTGGGGTCCTTGTTGGTTCACCCTGTGCTTTGGTATATAATGCAAAATTACAGAAAAATATTAATAGTAATTTAAGGTAAAATGTTAGGATATTGGAAGAACAGCTAAGAGCATCAAGTTTGACAGAGGGTTGTGGGACAGGACATGGAAAGCAGCAGGGTTTCCAGAACTTCTCATCTCTGCCTTCCCTGATCGAAATCAACCTGTGATTTATCATTTTTGAGGATTGTTATTCATTAATATCGGTGTGTCAGATAGATCTCAGTCTCAGGGAGATGTGATGTGCTTCTTTGTTTTGTGATGAACTCAGAGGAACATACAATAGTAAGGGTGTAAACCCAAAAGGGTGAAGGAGCAGAGGATCCTCTGTGTGTATGTGCACAAATCAGGGAATGTACCATGACACGTGGACAGAACAGCAAATAATCCCTACTTCATCAATAACGCTGAGTCTCTTGTCTCACCTGGAATGTTGCATCTTGTTTCCGGTGCCACGTTTTTGAAAAGATGCGAAATTATGAAATTGAGTGCGTGACTGATTCACAACACTATTCCCAGGATGATACACCCCACCAACCCTGAGAAATTGAGAATGTTCTCCTCTGCTGATAGTTTCCAGACTCTGTGAACAGTTGCTCTGATTGGTTCTGAATTCCGTCTTGCGTCACATAGATCCCAATGGCTGAATATTTCAAGTACTCATGAGCTCTGCCTGATCAACATCGACCTCTGATTTATTATTTGTGAGGGTTGCTGTTCAATAATATCCCTGTCTCAGATAGATCTCAGTCTCATTCCCTGGGATTTGACAGGTGTGGTGTGTCAAATAGACCCCAGGAATTGTGCTCCATGAGATTTAGGTGTGAGAAAAACTCCAGTTCTGAGAATCCGCCCTTGGATTGTGCACGAGTTGTGTCTGAATACCTGACTGAACGTTGACATTTTTGGCTGATGAATGTTTCGTTGGGCGCTTTAGGTGGCGATTTCTGCATTACTAACCCAGGCTGTTCCCACATTGGGAGTACTTTTAGTTTAGACGGTGTACAGTAAAGTTTCAAACTCCTTTGCCTGCCTTTTATAGGCTTCTGGTGGAGCCATTAAAATTATCATTACGTGATCCGAGGTCGTGACCCTTTGTGCATAAGAGAAAATGATCTCTAATCATTCTGCCTCTGGAGTGTTCCATCAGGCATATCGTGTGATAGATGTATTTACATTAGTGGGCTGCATGGTAGCGCAGCATTAAACTAAATGACTGGATGAAACACAACCAAACAGAACAAGTGAAAGCATTTGGCTGGGAAAGGAGTAAGATGTGGGAAAATGTATTATTACTGACTGGCCTTGAAGAAAGAATTAAGTAAACTCAAGGTTAGTGCATATTCATTCGAGATTTATTAACAATTTCAGAAAGCATTTTTATCCAAAAAGTTGATGTAAAAGCTAACAGAAGTGAATATAATGGCTGGATGCCACATTGAGATGAGAACACATGCGCTGTGAGCTGGGAATTTTCTGTACATCAGTGACAGTCACAAGAAAGGGAATACAAAGGCTCATCAGAAAGGGTTACATCAGTAACAGTCTCAAGAATGGGAGTACTAAGGCTCATCAGAAAGGGTTACATCAGTAACAGTCACAAGAAAGGGAATACAAAGGCTCATCAGAAAGGGTTACATCAGTAACAGTCACAAGAAAGGGAATACAAAGGCTCATCAGAAAGGGTTACATCAGTAACAGTCACAAGAAAGGGAATACAAAGGCTCATCAGAAAGGGTTACATCAGTAACAGTCACAAGAAAGGGAATACAAAGGCCCATCAGAAAGGGTAGGCAACCATTCTGAGTAAGGAACTAATAAAAGCAAAACAAATGGGCTTCAAACAACTGGGAAGGTACAAATTCTTCCAACCACAACCATCTCAAAGATATCAAAGTAAAAAGGAAAATCCATCAATAATTGTCTCAGTTACACGCTGATAAACTGAAGTAATCTCACTGTTAGAGTCAGCAACAGGACAGATTGTAGATTGGGAATTCAGAGACCTTGATAAGCAGATCAGGAAAATCAAGGGGGTCCACAATTCATTCACTTAACCTGGAAAAGAGAGATAAAGCAATGACGCAGATATTTATGATCAGGGACTTTCAGACTTAATGTTTATTCAATGGCACACTTAGAGATTTCACAAAACATATTGGGCTGCTTGGCGTGAGAAAGATGTGATTATTCTCACCTTCACCAGAGTGACAGCAGCGCTGTAGAAAATACTCAGGAAGAACAAGGTGATGAACGTGGAAGCAGTTGTCCAGATGTTGCTGTGATCATCCTCATAGTCTTCAATCCAAGTGCGATCTATTGAATCTATGAATATAAAGCCGAGAGAACGCATTTAGATTGTTTATTGATCCAGATCGATCTATCTGCATCCAAGTCATGTAATTAGAGACCATTACATCTTCATAAAGCAGTCAGGTATTTCTCAAGTGTGACTCTTATCTGTATCTATTCGTGCATTATTGACTCTCAGCAAGAAATTACAAATACTAACTGCACATGTTCTTTCTTCATTGTCCATGTCAGAACGTTTTAAATTATTTTTCTTTCAATCTATTATTTAAGGATATTATTATTTGAGGAATGATTATTATGAATGATTATTTTAATTATATCATTATATTTTAAATATAGGCTGTGACAGCACTTTAGTTGAAAATTATGGCCATCACTGAATAAAAGTTCAAATGTGATTCTCATCTTTATGTATTGGTGACCAATTGCTTGGCAAATCATGAATATAAGTGACATCACAGTCAGGACATTGCTTCATATTTTTATTTGTAGGATCATATATTTAGGAATAAGTGTTTGTACATGTCTCCCTTAATTTACTTGATCTACTGCTTGGTGTGTTTGATTTTCCTTTAATGTTTGTGTATGTGGTTATGAGAGTCTCTTACTTCACTCTTGCCCATGTTGGAGTCTGTGCATGAATAAACATATTCCAGTTCCTTTACTGCTGGTGTGCTCATATGTTTGTGTACCTAAATTTTGGTCTTTTCACATTGTGTAAGCATCATCACGCTAATATGCCACTTCGTTGCTGCCTATGCTTATCTTGTAATGTCTTTGTGAGTGTTCACTTTTCATTAGTGCTATCTAAAATGTGTGCTTATGTGTCCGTTTCAGATCCTACCTACATTAGGTTATTTTCATGTTTATGCTAAATAAATGTTAGCATGCAAAGTTATATTTTGATGGATGTTTATATTTATATGATGATGTTTGCTTGTGTGGCAATCTTTCCCAAACCATCTCCTGATAAGCTTGTTTGTGTTATTGTTTGTGGATGCTTGCTGATGCTTGTGCCCATTATCCTTATTTAATAAACACCCCTCTATTTGTTGATCTATGCACTTGTGTGTCTGCATGTGAGACTCTGAATTTGTGTGTACGTGTGATATTGTATATATGCTGATCAATGTGATTTAAAAATAACTAATTAAGCTGCCTCTGTCATTGTATGCTCGTGATTCTGAAAATGGGAAAATTATGATATTAATATTTATCTCTGTGCACTTACGTGCCTGTGTGAGTTGACAAGTGGGTGGACATTTTTCAGAATTTGTATCTGTGTTCATGCGTGTATGTCTGTACGCATTGTGCTGTATGAATGTAAATGTATTTGTGTGTTACCGTGTGTCTATGTTTCTCATGGTTATGTGTGAGTACCCCTGTTCATTTGTGCAAATGACTTTCATTCGGTGTATGTGAGTTTTTGTATGAGCTTAGAGAGTGTTCAAGTGCCACTTGCATGTGTGGCTCTGTGTGAGTATACATGTGTGACATCTATATGCACATTTGAGTGTGCACATAAATATGTGTCTTGAGGTGAAAGCTCGTATATGTGTCATTACGAGTGTATTTGTGATCATCTCTCTGTATCTGTTCTTATACCAGACTGCAATTTTTATTATTCTAATTTATTGTTCTAATTTTAATGGATTTAATTAGATCTGACCTTGGTGTTGTAGGAAACATTTCCCATCGTCATGGAGAGATAAGTGTTTTATGAGCAACACTTCTGTTGCAGTGATAGAATTTCTGTCTCTGAGAGAAAAGTCTTGAGTTCAAATCCCCACTGCCCAAGAGATAACATTTCTGAATATATTTATTACAAAATGTCTGCTCGTGTTCTGTATGTGAAACAAAATGATATCAGGTATTCGAATACCAGAATTGATCCCATGTGCTCCAGAAAACTGAGACAAACCTATGGAATACAAACCGGGACGATGCAAACACCAGTTTTGGATTATGGGAATCAATGTTAATCATTTGTTAACAGAGCCAAGCATGTCCAACATGCTTCAAAGGTATTATTTTGCAAGGAAATGTTAAATCTTTGGACAGTAAGCAAGTAGCTGACTGTTCCTGTTAGCAACTGGGCTACATTACAGAGGACATCTTCCATGAAAACTCTTCACAGGGAGCAAGAGGACAGACCATTCATCGTTCCCCTCCCCTCTGCTTCACGACAACTTATCTGTTGATTCTCTTTGGTGTGAAAGTGAAGATACATTCTGTCAACTCATGCGCTGGTGCAAGATCCCTGGCAGTTCCACAGAAACAAAGGTTACATTCAAATTGTTCTGCACTATTTACGATTGGTATGTTCCAATCAAATTTAATTTTAACGTGTATTAAATTTACATTTCCAATTGGTGAAATGTGGCAGTTTAAAACTGACATGAATTTTGTAAGAGTGTCCAATCGGGGGAATCAAGAACACCAAGTTCAAAACTCGTGCTCTACTCTTGACATAAAATGGACATTGTCAGATTTTGTCACAGAGGGATTTAGGATGGATAAGGTATTTGGCGGAATCCTGCAATGAGTGAGCTTTACTCTGTCTCTGACCCAGGGTGTATCTGAGCAGAGAACATTAACTGCACAAGACACTTGTCCTAGACCTGTTAATAATCCACTTTAACTACACAGATGGAATGGAAGTCTGGGTGGGAAACAATTAATTCAGTATTTAACTCACAACTGGAGGGAAAAAAACACTTCTATTACTTCTGTTGAATTATTAAATGCAACTTTGAGATTTTTATTGACATGAATTAACAGTGTCCATCAGTGCAAGCGAAATGTTTACAAAACTTGGTTTACCGCTGGATTTATCGACTGTTCTGTTGATGATCTTCAGTGGAATCGCTTCATGTCCCACCACACAGGAGTAAGAAGCACCTCTGGCCCACTCCTCCGCTGTAATGGATAACAGGCTGTACATGAAGAAGGAGATGTTGTCACTCTCCGCCATCACCTCGGTGTTCTTGTAGTTACTGGGATTCACTGGCTTGTCATTGTTTGTCCACTTGACGAAGATCTCTCGGGGGGAGAAACCTCTCACTAAACAGGTGAGGGAGAGAAACCTCTGAGCGGAGATTTCTTCTGTTGGTGGCAGGAGGACCGACACTGATGGCTCCAGCGGATTAATCACTGCAGAATATTTGAGACAAATATAAATCAACCAAAAAATCCTGAACCAATATCACAATTTCACTAAATATTAAAATATGCCATGTTTAATTTGGGATTTATTCACTTCCGTTTAGTAAAGGAGCAGAATGGTACACATTCGGTCCAGTAAAAAAAGTCGAGTTTAATGTGAAAGTTGCCTCCATGTTTCCAGCCCACAACAAGGACATTCTGTCCAACTGTCATTGCTGATGGTGACGTCACAACCCAGGCTTCTTCCCACTTTATCTGACTGAATCAGAATACAATATCCTTTGGTCCATCTTTTTCTTAATCAGCTACCTAACTATCCTGCCTTCAGATGCATCATTAATACTCCCAATGGTGTTTGTTCATTACCAATCAAAGCCTGACATTGATGTAACTGGATCTGGATTACACATGGGATCCTTTGTGCTTTAATCTCACCGCTCACCTTTCTCCTTGTGGATGGAGTCTCTCAGCGGAGTCGGTAGATTCTGATGGTACACCACACATTCAAAAGTAATGCCACTCAGCCAGGCTTCAGTAGAAATGTCTAATTTGCTGATCACGCTGTCGGGATTCTGTCCAGGCTGGTCAGCAATCTCTGTTTTCAGAGGCTTCTTTTCTTGTTTCCAGGTCACGTTGACTCCAGAAGGAAAATTGGACACAACGCAGGTTAACGTCACCGTCGCCTCCAGTAAGACTTGTTCTACTGGCGGTGGGAGGATTTTAACGGTGTTAGGGTGGCACTCAGTATCTTCTATGAAACAAAAATCAAAGTCAATGAAAAATGCCCCTTTATGATACAAACAGTCAATCTTCAGATTACTTCTTCACAGGGTGAAGACACCACCTTCAAAATGGCAACTCCAACTATTGCTGAAACGATGCTTACTGTTGTTGATGTATTTTGATTTGTGAAAGCATTTGTGATTACCTATAACACACCCTGTGTAATTACTCCTAAAGAACACTGGCTTTGTAACAAGTGAAACCTGAAAAAAAAAATAATCGAAGATACCATCATGTAACCCATGGAATTACCTTTCTTTCAGAGTCTGTCTCTCACTTAACACCATCTATTGATACTTGAGACAAGAGTAATCTCAATATAATGAGTTCATTTCCATGTTCATAAACCTTAGGTGCAAATGCTGTTGGTCATGCTGACTGCCACATCACATCCTTATAATAAATAATAATTATTCTCTTTGCAGAGTTCTAAAGTGTTACAGGAGCGGTGAACAGCCATGGAAATTCTGTTCATTATATTTAACGTGATCAAAAATACTTTGCGTTATTGGTGTGATGTCATTCTCTAATTTATGTCATTGTTCCTCGTGAGCTGTGTTTGGAGTAGATCAGAAAACAAGACATTGAGTACAGCATTGGATATCGAGAAGGACACCCATCTCCTTAAGTCTTTCCCTCCATTCAGTTTGTTCATAACTGGTCTGCACTTTCACTTTATTTACTAAGGTGCGTTTTTTAATTTCTTCATAGAGCAGGGGAGAAAAAAACAAACAAAAGCGTCTTAAATTAATCTACAAACGCGATGGAAATGTGCACTAATTTTATAGACATCCACTACTCACTGTGTAAACATCGCTACCCCAAACCAGGCTAAATCAGCCTGTCTCGAGTTCCTCGTTCATTCATCCCTATTGGACCGTTCTTATCAGAATTTATTCTCCTGCCTCATCCACTAATTACAGAGAGCATCTTAAAGAAGCTCAGTGAGATCACGTTTATCCCAGTTGATGTGATACCCACTTGGACTGTGGCCTGAACCCATAAGTGAAGTTAAAGAGCTCAGTACCAGATAAAAATCGATGTCGTACAATGTCCAAGGCCAACAGGTCATTCCTGAGCAGGGAATGATGCACTGAACGCATTTTAATTTATTTTCAAGGGTCACTGCATATTTTAATCACGTCAATTTGAGACCACAACATCATCAGATAGAGGATCAGAATAAGGCTGTACGGCCATTCCAGAGTTTAGATCAGAATGATGCTGGAAAAGCACAGCAGGTCAGGCAGCATCCGACGAGCAGGAACATCGACGTTTCGGGCTACAGCCATTCTACTGTCTTGTCTAAACAAGAGCCGATCTATCTCTGGCTTGAATACACACAATGGCCTGGCCTCCACAGCCCTCTGCAGCAACAAGTTCCACAGCCTCATCACCCTCTGGCTGAAGACATTTCTCCTCACATCTCAGTTCCAAACGGTGCCCCTTTGACCCTGAGACTGTGCCCTTGGGTCCTAGTCTGGCCTACCAGTCAAAACATCTATTCCACGTTCACTCGACCTCAGTCTCTCAGTATTTTCTATGTTTCAATCAGATATCTCTCCAATATCCCCCCTCCACCCCCAAACTTATCCTTGAAGCGGCACTCTGAACGCCTCTCCCAGCATGGTCAGGCAATAAACTATTTAACAAAGCTCACTGTCTATATATCTATCTTCAACAGAGAGGAAACATGCTTTTCTGACTTGCCAAAATGTTGAGTCATGAGCAATGCGAATGTAACACTCAAACTGAAATGCGATATGTGGCATGTTGGGAAACGAGAAGCTGTACCGTACTGTTTACTACGCCT
Source organism: Chiloscyllium punctatum (assembly GCF_047496795.1). Lineage (NCBI taxonomy): Eukaryota > Metazoa > Chordata > Chondrichthyes > Orectolobiformes > Hemiscylliidae > Chiloscyllium > Chiloscyllium punctatum. The sequence goes on along the minus strand of NC_092788.1, from coordinate 783,917 downwards.
GATAAATGAGCGTGTTTGATTCACATCAGAGTTTAGAATGATTTGTAGCTCTCTCAGTGTGTGTCTCTTACCCTGGAGTGCGGTGATGTTTTTACTTTGAATGTTCTCTCCATGAGTGACCTGGCAGGTATAGACTGCGCTGTTGAACCATTCACCATAAGGGACCATCAGCCGACTCGTCACCGAGAAGTTCCCGTTTGCCTCACACACGGGAGACGTGAAGAAGCCAGAATCCAAGGGTCGGCCATTTTTCAACCAACTCACGGAGATTGACTTCGGATGGAAATCGATGATTGAACAGATGACGGTTGCAAACTTGCTGCTTGCGATTTCTTCACTGGAGCTCACAGTTAGGAGAAGGGTTGGTGGGAGAGGATCTTTAGGAAACACATTGCATAAATTATCTGACGAATTTCATAACAAATACAATCAGTTCTCATATATCAAGGTTTCTTGTGATTAATGGATACAAGAATCATAATTGTGCAGAGTGCTGGAGAAGCTGGGATCCACACAGAAAGATCAGCAGGACAATGTGAAAGGCTAAAATTATAGGACACAGCAAGGGAGTCAAGGAGGCATAGAAACTATAGGCCGGTAACATCAAAAGGGAGATAGCAACGTTGGATGGTATTCGTTTTAATGACAGAGTCTGATGAACAAGGCAGATGAATTACCGGCATAAATGAGGAAATGATGCGGTTGCTATCACGGAGACATATTGAGAGTCAGGCAGGAGTGGTCTATTCAATATTCCAGGATTTAGTCCCGTCAGGCGAGACAGGGAAAGATGGAAAAGGGTGAGGGCCGGGGGTGTGCAGTGCAGAATGTTGCTTCTGTCGCAATTCTGACAATAGTATTTTAGGCTGTAAAGAGAAATGAAATCATGGATACCTCCTCGAACAAAGGCAAATGGACAGTACTTCAAAACCAAAATACAGCAAACATAACTACTGGGAGAGCACGATAGACCTTACTATAGGTCCAAAAGAGCAAGTGAACATACATGGGCAAATTTCAGAGAAATGTAAATTAAATAGGGGAATGAGAAAAGAGGTTTTTAACTTCCTCAGCATAGGCTTGGATATTCATTTTGTCAAAAATTTAGAGGGAGCAGAATTCTGAAAATGCCCCCAGAATAATATTTTAATAAAGTATGTGTTTAATACTGAGACTTTTAATCCAGACCTTGCAAGAGAGGGGTGAATCTGGACTTAACTTTAGGGAATGAAGTCGACCCAGTGGGTAAAACCTCAATGGTGGAGCACTGTGCAGACAGTGATCATAAATCAGTTGGATTTCAGATTGTACTGCAAAGGAATAGAAATTGGCCCAAAGTTCTGAAAAAGGGAAGGACAATTTTAGTAAGATCAGGTAATGACCTGACCAGAGTGGACTGGAAGCTGACACTTATTGGTAAATCTGAGTCAGAGCAGTGTGACGCATTTAAGAGAGAGATAAGAAAATCACAGGGAGTACATTTCCCAGGAAGCCACTGAGTGGGACCAAGAATGCAGTGGGCTCTGGACACCAAAGGGCATGGAGGGTGAGATAAAGAGAAACAAGGGAGGCTTCCGGTCTATACTGAAATCTCAAAACAATAGGAATTAGTATGGAGTACAGAACGTGCAAGGGGGAGTTTGAAAGACAGAGGAATTAGAAGAGCAAAAGGGACCATGAGAAAATAATAGCAGTCAAAATAAAGGAAAATATTTTTAAAAGTTACACGCTCATTCATAATCAAAGAATTATTCAGGAAACAGTAATGCTCATTAAGTGTATTATTGGAGTGGAGCCGGAGGATTAGCTTGTGGTCAAAACGAACGTGTTGTGCCAGTGTTCACTAGTAAGAGGGACAATGTGGGGACAGAAAAAATGGGGGGGGGGGGGCGTGTTGTGATGTAGTTTTCAGAAATTAGGACACATGACGTGATGTTCTGTGTTGTCTTGCTTAATGAAAAGTGGTTATATTTCCAGGGCAGATGAAAAGTATACCGAGCTGTTGAGTGATGCAAAGGATGAAATAGTTGGGTCGCTGACAATAATTTAGAATTCCCTTTCTGGCCACAGCAGTTGTGCCAAGTGAGTGTAGATCAGCCAACGTTGCACTGTCATGCAGGACGAAAGAAGGTATAAATAATGAAAACACAGATCTGTCAAGCTCATCTCAGTGGGAGGGAAACTATTGAGAAGTGAAATTCGTCTTCATTTGGAAGATAAATCAACAATTTTCAGCACGGTTTTATTGAGAGGAAGTCATGTGTAAGAATTTGATAGTAGTTGTCAGAGAGATAACTCGATGTCCAGATGATAGAAATAATCAGAGCCAATGGGATCGGAGTTAATTTGTCAGATTGGATCGAGAACTGGCTGAGTGGTGGGAGCAGGGGATAATAGTCATCGGGTGTCTGCGTGACTGGAAATCTATGTCTCCTGGTGCTCTGTAGGGATTGTTTTGATTTCCTTGTTATTTCTCTTACTTACTAATGATTAAGACTCAAATTTAGGAGGATTAAACAGTGAATTCACAGATGAAATGAAAACTGTCATGTTGGTAAGTCATGAGCATAATGGCTTTAGATTGCAGGGGGATATAAAAGGGTTGGTTGTATGTGAAGAGAAGTTGCAAATGGAAATTATTCTGCATAAATGTAAGGTGATGTAATTCGGCAGAAGAATCTGTGAGGTATGACGTTTTGAATGGTGGAACCCTGGAAAGGCCTGAGGATCTTTGGTGCATGTACCCACCGATCCCCTATAGTACTGTGTTGTCTGGATAAAGAGGCTAAGAAGGTGAGAGGATATTTTCTTTTATGAGCCGAGACATTGACAATGAAGAGTAGGGAAATGATACTGGAACTTAATAGAACACTGGTTAGGCCATACTGAAGTGTTGTATGCATGTTATCGAAGGAATGTGATTACACTGAAGGCAGTATTGATGAGATTTGCCAGCATCTTGCCTGGGTTGGAGGGTTTTAGTTATGAAACTAGTTTAGATAGGGTTTAGTTATGAAACTAGTTTAGATAGACAGGGGTTTTCCTTGGAGCAGAGGAGAATTCGGGAGAAGATTATCATGATGTCTAGAATTATTTTAGGCATAGACAGGGTAAACTGGATGAAACCTTTCCCCTTGATGGAGAGAGAAGTTAAGGCCAGGAGCTTCCAAGTCGCTCTCAGGGGAAAACAAAATCAAACAGAGGGTGGTGTTAGCCTGGAGCTCAGCACCTTTCAGTCATGTAGAGACTGAGCCCCTCATAATAGGTATGAAGTATTGCTATGCATCCTTGCAAGGGCAAGTCACACAAGGCAATGGATCAGGTGCTGGCACATGAGACTGGAATAGTTAGGTGGCTGTTATTGATTGGCGTGAACTGGATGGATCAAAGGGCCTTTTTCCTGTGCTGTATAAGGTGATTCTGTGAAAACGGTTATAAATAATGCCTTCTTCATATTAATCCCAGATGCTCTGTTTATCTCAGTTCCCACAACACATACCTGAACATGGCATTTCTTTGCTCTTGTGTGACCCGCTGTGTTGAACCTCACAGTAGATTTTGCTGGGGCAATCTGCCGCTGACTCGGGCAGGGTTAACTGGCTGCTCAGGGTGTAGGTTCCCTTCTTGTTTCTCACTGATGGGTAAGTCTTAAATCCAGTCGTGATTAACTCCCCACTTTTCTTCCAGGTTACCTTGGTGATGTCAGGGGAATAGTCCATCGCCAAACAACCAAAGGTCGCAGAACCGGTGTCGTGCTCCTGACAGGAGGAGACCAGGCCATAAAGCGTGGGGGGAGATGGTGTCTCTACAATAGAATGACCAATTGAGCATGTTAGTTTCTGTTCATTTGACCTTATCAGTTACTCAAATGTATCCTCAGCTGTAAACGTTTGCCAGTATGCTCTCGCTGAAGTCTACAGCATAACTGGGGTTTAGTTTTGTTTCCTACCAGTTGCTGATCATGATCATTGGTTCCTTCTTTAGAAACATGCCCTCGACCTTGACCATTGCCATATAATTTAGGAAGAAGAACATCCTGATCCCACCCCATTAACTTTGAAGATCTCACCAACTGACACTTTCACTGGATTGCTGCGAAGAGCAAAGAAGTTTCACAAAATACAAACCAAGGAAATGCAGATTCATCGAAATTCTACAGTGTGTGCAAACAGGCCATTTGGCCCAACAAGTCCACACCCACCCTCTGAAAAGTAACCCATCCAGACCTATTCCCCTACCCTATTACACTACAGTTAACCCTGACTAATGCACCTAACCTCCCAATCACTGAACACAACATTTGCAATTCCCCCAGCTTGCACATCTTTGGACTGTGGGAGGAAACGCACACAGACATGGGGAGAAAGTGCCAACTCCACACAGACAGTCACCCGAGGCTGAAATGGAACCCGAGTCCCTAGCACTGTGAGGTAGCAGCGCTAACCACGGAAACAGTGTGCTGTCCCACTAGGTACCGTGCTGCTGGAAATACCCAACCGCTGGCAGTACCCCCGGAGAGAAATCAGAGTGAATCATAGAACATAGAACATTACAGTGCAATACAGGCCCTTCGGCCCTCGATGTTGCGCCACCCTGTCATACTAATCTGAAGCCCATCCCACCTACACTATTCCATGTGCGTCTGTATGCCTCGGTAAAAACAATGACTACAGATGCTGGAAATCCAGTTCTGGATTATTGGTGCTGGAAGAGCACAGCAGTTCAGGCAGCATCCAAGCCTGTCTAATGATGACTTAATCTTGGCGAATCTACTACCATTGCAGGCAAAGCATTCCATTCCCTTACTACTCAATGAGTAAAGAAACAACCTCTAACATCTGTCTTATACCTATCTCCCCTCACTTTAAAGTTGTGTCCCCTCGTGTTTGCTGGAAATCAGGTCCAGTGAACCTTCCTCACTTATCAATGCAAGGCAGAATGTTCTCTCTGGGAGGAAGGTCACTGCAGCAGCAGCACAGGCAGGAGCTGAGCACTGGGACTGGGAGGAGGGCTGTCACGGCTGAACTCATGCCAATTGTCTGGAAGTTGAAACATCTAATTTACAATTATCTGAATTCTGGAGGCCTCTGAAAAATGGAGGACCATTAAGTTTCAGAGACTTTAGAGTGTTACAGCTGAGTATTTACGTAAATATGATTTGAGAAATGAACTGGTAATCTTTAACTTTAATAACTATCAAATTGACACACAGTTCACCACCAAACCTCATCTTTCAGACTAACCACTGCACTTACTCTGTCTAGACCTAAATTTCCACTCACATTGACAAACCCTACCCATTCATGTCCGGTACACACAACCCCTATCACACAAAACACATCCAAGGCAATCCATATTGGTAGTACAGCTGAGAAGAGAGATCTCGGTGTCCATGTACATAGATCCCTAAAAGTTGCCAGACAGTTTGATAAGAGTTATTTAGAAGGCATACTTTCTGTTGGCTTTCATCAACAGAGGGACTGAGTTTCAGAACCACGAGGTTAGGCTGCAGCTGTACAAAACTCTGGTGTGGCCGTACTTGGGAGTATTGTGCACTGTTCTGGTCACCACATTATAGAGAGAATGTGGAAGCTTTGGAAGAGATCAGAGGAGGTTTACCAGGATGTTGTCTGGTATGGAGGGAACGTTTAATGAGGAAAGGATGAGGGTCTTGAGGCTGTTTTTGTTTGAGAGAAGAAGATTGAGAGGTGACTTAATTGAGACATAAAAGATAAACAGAGGGTGGAAAGTGAAAGTCTTTTTCCTTGAATAGTGATGGCTAGCAGGAGAGGACATAGATGATAGATGTCAGAGGTTGTTTCTTTACTCAGAGAGGAGTAGGGGCATGGAGCGCACTGCCTGCAACAATAGTACACTCGCCAACTTTAAGGGCATTTAAAGGTCATTGGATAAATATATGGATGAAAATGGAATAGTGTAGGACAGATAGGGTTCAGATTGGTTCCACAGGTCAGCACAACATTGAGGGCTGAAGGGCCTGTATTGCACTGTAATGTTCTATATTCTATATTCCAGATGGACATATGATCTCAATTCCTTTCACTCATTTACACTCCTGCCATCCTGCACCTGGCCCATGGTGAATCTGGCCGACTGGACCTGGCACCATCATTTTCACAACCTCTGACAAAAGCCCACTACCCAAGACATGACCTCAGCCCTTGATCACTGACCTCTCATCTTACCCAGGTCAACCTGTGCACATTGCATCCTAGCTCCTTTCGCATCTGTGCTTTACAAACTACCATTTTGCCAGACTCCGAGCTTTGCATTTTGACAACACGTCCACCTGTCACTTCATTACAGTGACCTTCCACCCTGAAACATCCTGGCACTCTGCCCACCGCTACACTAACCAGCCTGGCATCCTGCCCACCTCTCCATAAACCTGCCTGGCAAAGACAGACCTCCTGCATTTCAGCTTAAACTACCCCTCACCTACCAAGCACAATTCGAACAAATTATCCTGTGACCATTACCATTTACCTTGATGCCACCTTGCCAGACAGAGCGCATGCAAGGTTACCCAGCAGCCAGCCAACACCTCACAGCCTACCAGCCCAAACTCTCCCACATGCCTAATCTAGCCCCGCACTTGCTCACCACCTTCCAACTTTGAGCCTACTCCAACATAAAGTCAGAGAGTCATAAAGTCGTACAGCACAGAAACAGTTCCTTTGGTCCAGCTCATCCATGCTGACCAGAGTTCCCAAATTAAACTAATTCCACTTGCCTGCCTTTGGCCCATATCCATCCAGACCTATCCTGTTCCTGTCTTCTAAATGTTGGACCTATCTCTGCATTTAGCACTTCCTCTGGCAGTTCATTCCAATGTTTTGGACAGTTACAACATGAAGCCCTAACTCCTGCACTCAGTGCTCTGACCAATGAAGGTACATGTGCAAAACACTTTCAACACACTAGGTACTTGAGACAAAGCTTTCAAGAATCTGTGAGTCTGAACCCTCAGGTTCCTCAGTGTTAAACATCACTATCCAATGCCCTACCATTAACTCTATAAGACTCTATCAGTCTGGACCCTCAGGGCCCTGTGTTTAAGATCACTACCCAGTGCCCTACCATTAACTCGGTAAGTTGTGACCTGATTTATCTTCTCAAAAAGCAACACGTCGTATTCATTTCAATTAAACTCCATCTGCCACTCCTCAGCCCATTGGCCCAGCTGATCAAGATCTCATTGTACGTTTAGATAACTTTCACTGCCAATTATACCACCAATGTTGGCATTACATGCAAACTTACAAACCATGTCCCATTCAATGTTTTCATGGCTTTCAACCAATATAGTAGCCTGTTTCCCTTTCTCCCACATATCTGTAGCATTTTTTTAAGGATTGAAGGAATATATCTCCTTATTGAAATCATTTAATGTTTTGTCCTCAATCAATTTCTGTGGTGGAGAATTCCAAAGGTTCACCATTCTTTTGCTGAATAGTAAACAATCAGGTTCAATGTTATCGAGTATTGGGAAGATTGGTGAGCAGCAAGATTAATGATGATCCCATGAATGGAATAGCCTTCTAGAGGGGCCAAGGTGCCTTCTTCAGTTTTCATTTTGCATGCTGTCATGTCCCTTCGGCAGCATGTTTGAAAATTGTGACCCTTGAGGATAAGGGCGCACATGTGGGCGGCACGGTGGCACAGTGGTTAGCACTGCTGCCTCGCAGCGCCTGAGACCCGGGTTCAATTCCCGCCTCAGGCGACTGACTGTGTGGAGTTTGCACGTTCTCCCCGTGTCTGCGTGGGTTTCCTCCGGGTGCTCCGGTTTCCTCCCACAGTCCAAAGATGTGCAGGTCAGGTGAATTGGCCATGCTAAATTGCCCGTAGTGTTAGGTAAGGGGTAGATGTAGATGTAGGGGTATGGGTGGGTTACGCTTCGGCGGGGTGGTGTGGACTTGTTGGGCCGAAGGGCCTGTTTCCACATTGTAAGTAATCTAATCTAATCTAATGTATGTAAATACTTCTCCTGAAAGCTTTCCTCCAAATCAGACTTCAACTTGACTCTCAACTATTTCCTTGCCCGTTTCCTCTTCCTCAATCACAGCCATGGGACTCACTTCCTACCAGCGCTGTGAATGTGCTAATACCACACCAACTTCAGCAATTCAAATAGACTGATGACAACTGGTTTCTCAAGGCAATATAAAAAGTCTGACACTTCCACACCGGTCTAGAGATTCAAACAACCACTGGAAGAATTGTAAATTATTTGAGGCACTTGTGTGTCTACACAAGATGACATGGTTTCCTTTTGTGTGATTTGACTGTGTTTTCACTGAAGGAACAGAGCTATTTCTTAATCATATAATAGGAATCAAGCATCCCTCATTTTTAGCAAGGCAATCACACATTATATTTCTTTATTCCAGGGAAGTATAGTGTTAAATTAATGAAATATGATGATTGGGATATTTTAATTGGAAATAGTCAGAGATTTAAAGTTTATTTTCATGAGCAATTAATTCCAGCCTCATTGTTTCACAGTACTCACAGGTATGTCTTTCAGAAATGGTGTCTCCCTTTGTTTACTGAATCAGTAAATCTGGGATAGTTTTTGCTTGTTAATCAAAGGTGTTAAAGAGTTTTAGCCAAAGGGAGACCTGCGGATTTAGCTCACAGATGCTCCATGATTTAAGTAAGTGGTGGAACAGCTCGAGGGGCTGAGTGCCCTCCTCTTGCTCCTACCTTCCTATCATTGTGTCATTCATTAAGCTAGCACTGGCGGTGAACACTTTTTATTAAAATATTTCAACAAATTAATTGTTTCACACATGCTTCAAAAAAATTCTGTTGAGTATTTGGAACGAGATCATTGACATTCTCTATTTGAGTGATCAAAATAATTTCCACCCAATTACAGTAGCCACTGCACTCTGGAGTGTGTTGTTACTTCATAATAGTTTCTTGTGAAACTACAGCTCGAGATCAGGGCGCTCAAATTCAATGATTCTCTGATATTTAATACCTTTGAACATTCGCAATTTGTTCAAATGCATCTTTTCTCTGAAGAACGTGTTTAATCGAACAGAACTTTTTTCAATGAAACAACAAACTTTAAATGCTAGAAAACCAAAATAAAAGACAGAAATTTCTGAAGAAACTCAGCAGGTCTAGCAGCTCCTGTGGAGAGAAGGCAAGGTTAACCTTTCGCATCCAGCGACCCCCTCTTCACCAAATTGATTTCATGTTTTTGGCACAAGAGCTCACACCTGTTGAGATAAACAGTGATTACGTTGGCTTGACTCCTGCTGGAGAAAGGATTCTTAGCAGAGGTACTGGATGGTCGGAGATAGCAATTGAAGACCAACTGAAAAGCTATCTCCATCTGCTGCAAGTGTTGGATTCAGCGGAACCCCACCGTACTGAACAATCAAATTCAGCGACAGCACTGGTTTAATATAAAGTAAAAACAGCCGAAGTATCATCTCATCAAATATGCTTCGAAAATGATTCAATTTGGATTAGTTATAAATTATATTGTTAGAACAGCAAGTCAAAAGCTGGGATTTCTTTGAGCACTTACTCCATTAACACCATCGAGCGATGCACAAACGCTTGTGAACAAATATTGATCTGGAAAAAGCTGCTAACTGCCAAAATTCTGTTTAATGTCTAAGAGACACAAGTCTGGACAGCGATTGAATAGATTTCACTGGCCTCTGTGAGTGGAATTCCAACAAACACCCAAACATCTCAATCTGCTTTCTTGCACTGAAGTAACCTGATAAGAGATGGTGTTACATACCTCTCTAACAGGTTGTAAGTGAACACAGGCCACCTGGCACAGAATCAGGGACACTACCACAACATCACAACAGACCTGAACACAATGGGCTCAACACTATCACAGAGAACACAGCCCAACTGTTTTGACAGTACATAAACCATGTCAGTTATTAACACCTTCCAACAACCAGGAATTGTTCCAGAATGTTTGTACAATGAAAGTAACATTTCAACATTTATCCAAGAATACTTTGACAGCAGCTCCAAATTGTTCAAACTCTATGGGAATTACAGAGGAATAAAACTAGGAATTGCATTGCCATCAATTCACTGTCACTGGATTCCAACCTCGAACTCCCTTCCTCTTTCCCCTGTGAATGTTGCTGCACCAGATGGTCGACTTAGTCTGAAAAAGATTAAAATGTTTTGAAGTGTAATATGACCGTTGCCAGTGACATTAAAAGCTGATAATAGGTTTTCAAATAATAAGATGCAAAAAATTCTGATTCTACATTGTGCCACGAAACATGTCCTGCATAACTGAGGCACAAAGAAAATATACAGCATATTTCCATCTGCCTCGCTCAGTCAAATATCTCTTGTTGCCAACAACCAATTTCAAATCTCTTGCTGTCTGCCTTTTGTTCCTGAAACGTTCGTTCTGATTGGAACAACATGGTCAGGGCTCTCAATTCTGAGGCACCTAATCGAATATTGTATTTCTGGCCGATAAAAATGGTTTTGAAGCGCGAGATGAAATTGAACTGTCTGAGATTCAGGGATCCGAACTGGACAATTTACAAATGGTCAGGACCGTTGACAAGTTAATCAGAGATAGTATTGAAACAAACTGTACAACAGACTTAATCCTAGAGGATACATTGCTCAACTCCTCACGTCAAATATATTCACTGTACTTGAACATTCATCAGAGGAACTAACCAGTGGATTAATGTGAACGAGAATGTGTTCATAATGAACATAAATAACCACTGAGTTAATAAACTTAATAAGTCATTGTATTTAATAAAATGAGTGAGGTGGGAAATATCGCCAATTAAAGCACAGATCCGGAGGCAATGGATTATTCTCTAAATTATTTTTACATATTCTTAAAACGTTCCTTGAACTGGGGAGATTTTGCATGCACAGCATAAAGTCAATACTGCATTCCAGTGTGGAAAGCATTTCTCTTGAAGGAATCAGGGCAAGGTCATTTTCTTGTTAACTGCTTTTAATGAACGAAATTGTTTAGAAAGGTATGAATTGAAAACATGCTTCTGTCTGGAGTTGCCCGGTTTAACAGATGTCTAAGTAAATGTGGGCACTGCTGCCTCACAGATCCAGGTACCCAGGCTCGGTTCCAGCCTTGGGTGACTGCCTATGTGGAGTTTACACAATCTCCCCTGTGTCTGTGTGGGTTTCCTCCCACAATCCAAAGATGTGCATGTCAGGTGAACTGGTCATGCTATATTGTCCATAGTATTAGGTGCATTAGTCAGGGGTAAATATAGGGTAGAGGAATGGGTCTGGGTGGGTTACTCTTCAGACAGTCGGTGTGGACTTGTTGGGCCAAATGGCCCGATACATACTGCAGGAAATCTAATCTAAACGATTGTCAAACTTAACAAATGTGAGCAGATTCCTTCGGATCGCTACATTGCAATAAATCGGTCAAGTATATTAATTAAAATAAATATTACTCTATTTTCAGTGTCTGAATAAACAATGTGCTCCGTTATCCTCTCGTTCATGTCTTCTGCAAATTTGTGAACTCTGCAAACGTCTGAACACATCGATGTAAAATGAATTCTCTGTATTTGCAGCAAGTACTCCCATGGTTTTAAGAGTAGAGTTCCTACAGTATGTAAACAGGCCATTTTTCCCCATAATTTATATTTACCCCTGACTAATGCACTCTAACCTAGAAATCCCTGAACATTACGGCTGTGCTAAATTGCACAATTCACCTGACCTGCACATCTTTTGGATTGTGGTAGGAAACCAGAGCGCCGAAGGAAACCCACGCAGACACAGGGAGAATGTGCAAACTCTACACAGGCAGTCACCAGAGGGTGGAATCGAATTTGGGATCCTGACGCTGTGAGGCAGCAGTGCCAACCACTGAGCCACCATGCTGCCCTGCGAGTTCATGAGTGGATTATTTTAATTAATTCAAAATTTGTTCTTGGTCACATAATTCACTATAGCAGTTGTTTCCGAAAGAATGAGTCTTCAGTTGATATTGTTTTGTAAAATGTAACTATTTATTTAAAATGCACAGATTGGGAACACATAAAGCACTGTGCAGATTAAATAATTCAGTTAATGTTTTATTTTTATCCTGCAAATCCAGTTTAATCAGGGACATAACAATTAATTAACTCAAGTTACGTATGAAACTGATCAAAGCAGTGAAACTGTTCTGTTCTTCATAGAATTGTGCAGAATTTCCAAATGGTCTTTGCCAATGATCTTTTCCAGTCAGAAAAATATGTATGTAGTGTACAGCGGAATTGAAAGGTGTTTCTTGATCAATTATAACACAGTCATGGCATTTTTGCTCAAGAGCAAGAACTATTAGAACATTAGATTTTTGAAATGCTATTTATATTTCTCTATGACTTGTAAACTGTTTAAAGACAGACCTTGTGATTGAACAAGATAGTGGAGTTCTGAATTTGGATTGGAAAGCATGGATTATATTAATCCTTAAATATTACTTTTAAGTAAAAATGATGCCCGAAGGTATCTGTTTTCCCTTCATTTCTAAAACCTTTGCGATTTGCCTTTCACTTAATAACAGGCTTTATGAAATTTCAATTCGCATGCTGATTGCATTAAATGAGGAACCTGGAGCGGTTCACTGTCACCAACCGTGTCAACATTGCAAAACAATGTAGAAACCAGAAACGGTTTCCCAAATATAACACATTTAATGTTACCCAAGCACAGTCCTTCCTCAACAGATGAACGATCACCAGATCACAACATGGTGTGTTTGCAGCCGAACTGGCTCTGCAAACATTTTCAACAGAACCAAGAACATGCTGTAACCTCACACAAAAAAAAACAAATCGAAGTCTAACAAAGCTGCTCAGAATCAAGCAAACTAATGATTAAATTGAATAGAAATAACAAGTCATAACAGCAACCTTGTTTGTGAGGGGACTTAACACTTAAAGCTGTAATGTTTCTGGCAACAGTTCAATTTATTTCCAACCTGCACACCCTTCTTGATCATGACAATCCTGTGCAGCACACAGTAGAGCGGTTGAAGGCATAAATTGATTAATCACTTCATGGTCAAAACAAAATTACTGAATGGACAAATATTACCACATTATAATTTGAAGTTAGTTTCAATTACATAATCTGTTCAATTCTGCAGTTTCAGATTTTAGTCCCAAATTTTATTTTGAATGAGGCTACTCAAAACAAAATTCAGTTAGTTTACAATTAGAACTGAGTTCTTTTTTTAAAAAATCAATGCATTAAAAACTTATTTTTTTCATTTCTCACACTTCCGGGTTTCTGCCTTAAGTTGGTTTTCAGACCGTTACAAATGGATGTAATGTTTTCAATCAAGCAGAGAAAGATGTGTCATATACGTTGAACAAATGCAGAAATGATTCATGAAAAACAATAGAACTTCACAAATATTGGTAATGAACAGTAATCCAGAGAGACAATCTCCGCACCAGAAAGAAAACACCAATTACAGAAAACATGAAAACGCTGATCAATTCCACAAACTGAATCAGAATTCAATCAACTCAATTCAACAGAATCAAGGGAAATAATATCAGAATCCAATCAACTCAAAACAACATATTTGAATGAAACATAATCAGAATCCAACCAATTCAATTCAACAGAATCAAATAAAACAATTTCAAAAACCAATCAACACACTTCAACAAAACCAAGTAAAAACAAAGCCAAAATCCAATCAACTCAATTCAACAGAATCAAGTAAAACAAACTCAGAATCTAATCAACAAATTGCAATATCGCACCGCAAGAAAATTTTATGACAGTTTCTAACCTGCTTGTCATCAACAAAATAAATGAGAAAATATAATCATGGTAAGAACATATATTCAAGAAATGAATAATGATGTTTTAGCATATTTTAATCATGTTTGGTAATATCTCAAACATCTTTGAATTCTTAGCGTTTGTTGTTGACAATAAAACTCACAGTCAGGGTGTCACTGACATTAAACATTATTTATAGCTGTCTATGTAAGAGACATTAGTGTTTCAAGTAACCCAGCCACACAGAATGCCCAACTGATCAAAAAAAAGAGATCCACGGAGCAACTGACTCCATCATCACCATTTTAGCTATTTGCTGAGCCTTAACTGAAGTCTATAATCAGTCTGAACAAAAATCAATCCGAACCAAACCAAACTCAGCACAGAATCTGAGTTTCATTTAATTCAGAAATTAGTCACATGAATAGAAAGTTTTTAAAAAGTCACTAAGAAAGTTCATAGTTCTTACCTGAAGTCACTGTCACCATGGTCCCTTGGCCCCAGTAATCAAGATAGTCACAGTGTTACATTCTCTGGACTGGGTCACACAATAACTAGCTCTGCATAAAACAAATCAAAAATCTACTATCATTTTAAATTTTCAGAACCACAGGCAAAATACAATCACAATAAATCTTCATCACATAATTGCGCTAGTGAGTTCTGATCATTCTTGATAAATTTTTAAACTGTTTTATACTTCACAGAGTAACACATGAGCTGATTCTCAAAATCCACAAATGGTGTATCGATAATTACCCAACACTTTTACAAATTAAGTAGTGATACTGGCATTAAACCCCACAGAACTAATACTGCATTGCAAGTTAAGGCAGTTTGCAGAAGTAATCACTGACTAGTTTCAAACAATCGAGGCTGAATAGGTTTTTGTAATGATCATAATTGCAGTGTCACCCCAGCTATATCACTGTGAGACACGTTGTGTCAAATACTATGACAGACTGTAAACTGTAAGATGCAGATAATTTCTTCACTTCCTGGAAAGCAGTGACTCAGATTCCTCTAAGAATGATTTGGTGCATTATTTCAGCTTTTACTCTTCATTGTACTTTGAAAGCTTGGAATACTTTTCCAGGTTTGGTCTGCATTTAACTTGACAATCAACACGAAAAAGGTAGAAAAACATTATACATTTGTACAAACTAACACGACTGGATTGTGTTTAAATTGCATCTCACATTATTTCTCGCTCCTGCCATGGTAGAAATCACCAATTTGAGATAATCACTTGTCAGTGGTTATTGTATGAGGATGTCGCTGTGTGCAACACTGTGACCCACTGTAGTATCACAATGATGTAGACCAGTACACTCATTCTCTGTTCTTTACTCTAGGTCTCAATTTTCATTTGAAAGAGCCATTTAGTCCTGATCATGTTTAGAATTAATGCCATAGTTGACATAACAATGAGCAGTGATTTCCTGAGCTGTCAGATATATTAAAACTAACATTTTGTCCGAGCATTTAATTGATGGAAGTGTTAGCAGTGCATACGACATGCCCAAAACATTGTCCAATTGTGTCACCAGTTTGCTAGTTTAAATGGTACATTCCCTCTTTGATAGTTTTGTAAGAGGCAGCCTGAGGTCTGCTTCAGATCGCAGTTGGTATAATTGCATTTAAAACTCGTACTGACCGTCAGTTTATGATGGAATTGACAAACTGTTCCATCGAGCTGTTTTTGAATGGGTCCAGCCCTGGTTCCTCTTGCTGTGGTCTCTTGCACAGTAATAGATGGCGGTGTCTTCGATCTTCAGGTTCCCCATGTCCAACGCGAAAATGTTGTTTGAATTGTCTTTGGACGCAGTAAATCGATTCTTAATCGCTGGTGCATAGTAAATGCTGGATGAACTATAGTAGCTAACCAGCCACTCCAGACCCTGTCCGGGAACCTGTCGGACCCAGTACATGTAGTAGCTGCTAAGATCGAAGCCGCTGGTTTTACAGGTCAGTTTCAGGCTGCCTGCGGGACGGCCAGTCTCTGCCTCTGGCTGAGTCAAAACAACCTCCGACTGGACACCTTTAAAAAAGAAAACAAATAAACCAGGAGCATTAATACAGATTAAATGATGGCTGAGTCTTTTACATTCCTGCGGTAGACTAACATTGAGACAGTGACAAAGACAGACTTGAACAAAAAACACTCACATGATAAGAAAGTAAGGAATAAACTGAGAAAAATTGTCGACACAATCATTCTGATAACTTGTGGGAAGCGGTTCTGTCAAGATCTTTCTAAACAGAGCCGACCCAGGAGTGTTGAATTACGGTCTAGTGCCCAGGATTTATATGGCAATCGGAAAGGGCAGGTTTACAGCTTCCGCCTGTTGGTTTCCTGCTGGAGGCTCAAACTGGATCCTGGTCTCAGCTTGTACAGCCCGAACACATGGGATCATGTATTTACGAGGTTACGCTTAAACATGGACATATATATATCTTGGGATATTTATTTTGCTGAATAGCTTCTTTGGGAGTGTTTTTATTTAAATGGTGGAAGTAAAATTGAGTAGCTTCAGGTCTGTTTCACATGATAGTTGCAAGTATTTTGTTTTTAAAAAAAACAAATTCATTCGGATGTTAGCTCCCTTTATTTCTACATTATTCACAAGCAGATAAAACTAAAATCAAAGTTAAAACATATTACCAGCTAGTGAAACAATTGAGCTTGTTTTCCCAGGACACTGCCAGTCCCTGTCCCACTACAAAATAACATGTAATTCGTACTAAACATTTCAACATTCAATTTAGACAACTGAACACAGAGCGTGTCCAAAGTGATTATATTTAGAATATTCAATTCGAAGTTAACTCCCTTTAATTCTACATTCCACCACAAGCAGATAAAGCTAAAAAGAACTTCAATAATAGTATTAACTAACAAAATTAGTGACTTTATTTTTGCTGTCACTCAAAGTCTCTCTCTCTCTCACACTTTACAAAATAAGATACCATTTCTAATCTGCGTTTCTAAATTCAGTTTAGGCAACCTAATATGGAGCAGGTCTAAAGTGATTATGTTCAGAAGGTGAGTGTGTGTCACTAAACAGTTTGGACTCGGAGATTAGAAGCACCTCCTTACATTGCAGAATGTCTCTCCCTGCATCTTTTTTTTTCAAATTGCTCCGACCCTAAAATGCATAGTAAAGGAAAGCTGTGTGCCTGAGAAACAAAAACTGAGTTGGCAGGGATACATAACACCTAGGTAAACTTTTGAAAGAGCATCTAATGAACTAGAACAGGACAGTCCATACATACATATCTAACAGTCTGGGTACATCAGGAATGTTTGGTTAAATTAGAGAGTATTAAAATAATCATTACCACGGATGTAGGTTATAAACAGGACATGTCTCTTCTCACTGATAGCTCTGACAGGAGCAGATAACTCAAAAAACTCAGTAAAAATTCGCTGTTACACTCGGTTTTAATGAGATGCATGAATCAGAGAATGGTGTAACAAGTGATGTGAGTTTGAACCAATTCAAGTTTGTTAATTTACTTTGGGATGATAACAAATGTGACTGCAATGTGGGATTTTGGATCCATTAACTTCATATTCAGGAGCTTTAAAGATACTCAGTAAACAGGCTGAACTAACCAGAACGTCATTGCATTCCATGTCCTGAATTCTGACAGTCACACAGTGAATGCTGTATTTAGTGACTTTCCTTTTTAAAGAAGAAATGCCAAGTGAAATGTATCCATTGTGAGTAAATGGGAAAATATCGTTTGTCTGTTAGGATTTTACTTTAGTTTATTAATTTTCCCTTTAATAGGCCAGATACAATAGTTGGCAGCAATTAAACTGACTGCAGAAAAGGTCCTTGAGTTCCCAGTTTCATTTACTGGAAGCAGGTGGAGTTTCTGCAGTGGATCAAAGATATTTTGTCTCACTGTTGACCAGTTGGTGGAAAGCAAACTGCAAACCATAACCACCGCCTCCTCAGAAACAAATCGACTCAGCAACAATGCTGGAGAAAAGTTTATTTTTCAGTTATGTAACTTGGAGAACTAGTCACTCCTCTCATTGAAGGAAATATTCGCAGAGTCTCAGACACAACCTTAACATCAACAGTTCATTCGAGGATCACTACAGCACTGTTTAATATTGAGAAAAATTGATAAATAGTCAGAGAGTCATGTAGTGATACAGCATGGTTACAGACCCTTCGGTCCAACCAGTCCATGCCAGTCATAATCCCAAACTAAACTAATCCCACCTGTGTGTACTTGGCCCATATCCTTCCAAACATTTGATATTCATTTACTTATCCAAATGTCTTCTAAAGGTTGTAAGATCATCCCACACAAAAACCATTCTCTGTGTAAAAAGTTGTCTCTGATATGTTTTTTTTCTCCTCTCATTGTAAAAACATGTTCCCTATTGTTGAAATCCCCCACCATAGGGAAAATTCGCCAATGTCTTCGTCAAAAATTGAAAACAATCCCAGCTCCAAACATTTACAAAATATCACTATGGATCTTCCTCGAGTCCAAAAAAGATTGTCCCCTTTGATCAATGATTTGTAAAATTTACTCGTGTATCTACTGTGATAGACGTTTTCAAATAACTTCTTAAATGCAAATGGTTCACATCAATCGGATTAAAGTAACATTTCGTGCACTACCCCACACACAAAAAAAGAACTAGTTTGTTAACATGATTTGCTCTGAGGAAGTCTACGATGGATTCTTTTATCAAACAAAATAATTTCCACTGTTGTGAGCGCTCGTCTGTCTTCTGTGCAATGGTCTGAATTTTAAGTTGTGTCTGACTGCAGATGAAACTGACTGATCTGGGTAAAAGTACAGTTTGTGCCTTTCACATTGTTGATGTATATTGCTGACTTTAGTTGAATAAAGAGGTGTTGTCCCAGGCATCGTCTGGCACCATTAATTAGACCATTAATTTCCACATCACTAGCCAGATTATCAGGTGGAGTTTATTGATATGTGATATTTTTGAAACGAAAGCTTCGTACATTTCCAGTAAGAATCATGTCAATTAGAGCCATTCACCTTTCCACTCATGGCTTGATAAACTTATATGAGGTCGCCCCCCCCCCCCCCCCCGCACTCTCACCCTCCAGTGACAAAGGTTCCAGTCTATCTGGATTTCCAACGGTGGTTCTGTTCCCTCACATTCTGCTGTTTAAGATCCTCCTGCCACCCCAGGTCCACAGACAGTGTCCCTTGATACCATTTCAAAGAAATGAAAGGAACTTGTCCCACCATATTTTTCAATTTTCTTTGGCTTCAAACATCATCAAAAATACATGTTTGTATCATTGCTGATTTATGGGAGAATGCCGTGTACACAATATCTGCTGAAATACCTGCCATACCATCCTGAATCTGGTTCGCAGGTTCATCTGTTGCTCACAAATGCAACCAGACATCAGGGAAAAATGAACATCGCCCACACCCAACCCTCCACCATTTCCCTCTGTACTTTGCACTTTGTGAAATCCGTGTTGTCGATAATCAGTTAAAAGAAAGGTTTTTTTTAAACTTTCTTAATTCATGTTGCTGATCTTGGCTGAGTAAAGGTATGTTGCTGTCAGCATTTCTGGGGAACATGTCTGCATTTTTTTCATGTCAGTTTACAATGATATTAAGTCAAGAATTGTCAAAATGTCCTGAGAAACAACGTTTAGAAATGGGCCTATTAGCTCCTCAGGGCTGGACCAACTGTTTGAATATTGATACAGTTCTGCCCCTACTTTTTCCCCATAAGCCAGGATTTACAGCATTGGAGATCGTATCTATGTTGATAATGGATTAGACCCTACACAATGTTCCCGAATGTTTACAGTGCTATCACCTGCAGGGTTATGGACAACATGCTATAAATTGGGTGTTGGCTGGAAGGCTCTGTCTTCACGTGATACAGGTGCGATGGGCGAAGTGATCTCTCTGTCGTGAAAACTTTCTACTACTCTAAATTCATCTTTCCTACTTTGTCTCGTCCAGAGGCTCTTCATACCAGAAATATTCCAAGCATTCGTTTCAATGAGATCAATACACTCCACCTGATAGTCTGGCTCGTGATGTGGAAATTAATGGTTTAATTAATGATGCCAGACGATACCTGGGACAACATCACTTTATTCAACTAAAGTCAGCAATATACATTAACAATGTGAAAGGCACAAACTGTACTTATACCCAGATCAGCCAGTGTCATCTGCAGTCAGACACAAAATTCAGACCATTGCACAGAAGATAGACAAGCCCTCACAACATTGGGAATGATTTTGTTTGATAAAACAGTCCATCATAGACCTGCTTAGAGCAACTCGTGAATATTGCTTGATTTCTTTTTGTGTGGGGTAACACATGAAATGTTACTGTATTCCGACTGATGTGAACCATTTGCACTTCAAGTTATTTGAAAACGTCCTTCATAACAGATATGTGAGTAAATTTTAGAAATCATTGATCAAAGGAACAATTTTTTTTGGATTCAAGGAAGATCCATAGTGATATTTTGTAAATGTTTGGAGCTGTGATTGCTTATATTTTTAACTAAGACATTGGCATACAGTGCACAACTTCACAATTTGCTGTAACATGAAATTCGCAAACACTGTGAACCTGGAAGGTGATGGTTCAGAATTTAACAAGGACCTAACAAGGTTCGTGAATGGACCAACGAATGATTCATGAAATTTAACAAAGGCATTTCTGAAATGATTAATTTAGCTAGGATGAATGTAGAGACACAAATCCACATCTCTGTTTGCATTTCAATATACTATAAATCACTTTTCTATTATATCCTAAAGTACTTGCGTCTTCGTTCATATTTAATAAACTCTATCTTGTTCCGGTGTTAAGATAGTTTCTTTATTTACTTCACTCAAGACTGTATGCTGTATTCTTGCCTCAGTATTGACCAACCTCAGTTTGGTGCCAGCTTATATCACTTGAGCTGCTTTTTCAGGAAGTGAATCTCTCCACCTGTTATGTCAAAATAATCTATTCATGCTTAGTTCGAAATAAATCCTGTTAATATCATCCCAAATTCAGACTCGGTTATTTTGTATTTATTCATTGGAAATGAACAGAATATGACTGATCTGTTCTTGGTGGAGTGGGAGAGGGAGTTAAAGTGTTCAGCCACTGGGCCGTGGGGTTGGTTGGCACGGGTGTCCCAGAGATGTTCTCTGAAATGATCAGCAAGTTAGTGTCCTGTCTCTCTGATGTAGAGGAGACCACATCAGGTGGAACAGACACAGCAGATGACATTTGTGGAAGTATAGATAAATTTCTCTAGATCATTTAGGGCCTTTTCGGAGGTGAGGGGGAGGTGTGGGCGCAGAGTTTGCACTTCCTGTGGTGGCAAGGGAAGGTGATAGGGGTGGGGAGTGGGCTGGTGGAGGGGCATGGACCTGACGAGGGAGTCGCAGAGGGAATGGTGCCACCGGAATGCAGATAGGGGTAGGGAGCGAAATATACCCGAGTGATGGGGTCTGTTTACAGGCGTGGAAGCAGCGGAGGATGATATGATGTATGCAAGGTCGGTGCATTGGAAGTTGAGGACCAGGAGGGCTCCCTGTTGAGATTGGAGGAATGGGGTTCAAGGGCATCGTCGACCACGTGGGAGGGGAAATTGCAATTTTTGAAAAAAGAGGTTATCTGGGATGTTTTATGGTGGAACTGCTCCTCCTGGGAGCAGGTGCGGTGGAGGCAGAGGAATTGACAATAAAGGGATGGCATTTTTACAGGAGGCCGGGTGGGAGGAATGTAGTCCAGGTAGCTGTGGGAGTCAGAAAGCTTGTAGTAAATGTTTAGTTGGTCACTGGAGATAGAGGTGGAGATGTCTCGGAAAGGGAGGGAGGTGTCCGAGATGGTCCCTCTGAAGTTTAGGTCAGGGTGGAAGGTCTTATTAAAGTTGATGAACTGTTCAACCTCCTAGTGGTAGCATGAGGTGGCATTGATACAGTCATCAATGTAGCGGTGGTAAAGGTGGGCAATGGTACCAGTGTAGCTGTGTAAGATTGACTGTTCCACATATCTGACGAAGAGGCAGGCATAGCTGGGGTCCATATAGGGGTCCATGGCTACCCCTTTGGTTTGGAGGCAGTGGGAGGATTGAAAGGAAACGTAGTTGAGGTTGAACATGTACTGCTTGGGTTGGCGTGACAGGAAGAAACGGAGATCTTCGAGGCCTACATCATGGCGTTTGGATGTATACACGGCCTGGACATTTTGTTCATTCTGGGGCTTATCAATTGTTTGCAGTTATTATGGAACTGCAATTGCAATGGCTGGGAACTCGGAGAAACCAATGATTAGGTCTTCTGCTTGAAGCAAATTTTGACCAGAACATTTAAACACCACAAAGCTCGCTGTAGGAAATGCCAGTGCTGCAACTTTTAATAATATTTGAAACTTTGTTAAAAATAGGGATTTTTAGTCATAGTTTCTGAAATAATCAAGAAAATAATTAACAGTTAGAACAAGCTCTTTCAAAGAGAGAGGATTTGCAAAGTTTGAAACCATACAGTGCTGTCGTTTATTTGAATTCCATGTCGGTCAGTTAGATACAGGCAAGGTGATCTCTCCATATATTGATTCTGTTAATCTGACACACCGACATACCTGTCTGTACAAAACTGTATTATTTGTTTAGTTGATCAAAATTTAGGAAACAGATCAAACAGAATGTATTCGGCTGGGAAGGTGATGGATACAGAAGACAGAATCAAAAACTGGGAACATTAAATCTGAAGAGAGAGTAACAAGGAGTACAAGATCAAAGACATGACAAGGTGCATGTCGATATGTTCCAGACGTTAGTGAATCGAATGAGCTTGTTCGATGGTCGAGAGACTCGTCCAATGACGTCCTGGAATCAGACCATGAAACAGAGATCGAAATGTCGATTTGCAAATGTCACTTCGATGTGATCGCTTCACACTCTGTGTCCTGATATAGGCCACATTGGCAGATGTTTCCGCCAGATTGCTTCCCCTGGGTTTATTTTCTGATCAGAAGTGGGATGTGTGGCTTGCTGCTGGCACAAAGAAACAGGAAGTTGTGCGCCAGCTGAGAATGATCCATCAGGTGTTACTTTCCGTATTATCAGCACAGTCTTCCTACCTCTGAGGGTGAACACACACTGACAGGGTCAAGAACAAATGGACAGATTGCTGTAGGTCTCAACATTGTATTCAATTCCATTCCCATTTCCCAGAATGAAACAGAAGAGACACAAGATTATTTCAGCTAGAGTAAATTATCTCTCTGACAGAGAGATAAGAAGAGTTACCATCGGGTGAAAGGAGCTAAATGACAAGATGTAGTTTCGCTCATAAACCTGTGTTTAAAAGTAGAAAGCTTGAGAGAAGTTAATAAGTAAATCTAAGAGACAGCATTCATTAAAAGTTGGAAAAGCAAAGTTTAAGCAATAAAATTCAGCATGGTAACTCTTCTTATCTCTCTGATAGATAATTTACTCTAGCTGAAATAATCTTGTGTCTCTTCTGTTTCATTCTTGACACTGTGGAAGTGATATCATATCGGAAGTGGTTGATTCTGTTTTCCGGAGAGGCAATGAGATGTGACATCAGGTGTAAAAAGTGGATGTAATGCTTCTTGACTTCAATCAGGTTTTTGACCAGATCTTGCATCTTCAATAAGGTAAGGGTTCATGGGATCTGGTACAGTTTGCCAAATGCATCGAAGGTTTATTTGTTGGCAGAAGGTAATGGTCGAAGGTAGTCATTGTGAAGACATCTTGTGTCCAGTAGCTTACTATATGACTTGGTGCTGGATCCTTTGCTGTTTGCAGCATATATGAACGGTTTAGTCAAGAATGGAGCAAATGTGATTAGTAAGTTAAAAGATGAGGTGAAAAACGTTTGGTTTTGCAATTAGTGAGGAGGAAAGCGAGTGTGACATCAATGACCTTGCCTGTCGGAGAGAAGAATTGAAAACAGAACATTATATCCTAAAGTCTGTGAAGTAAAGCATTTTCGAGACTAACAAGTTAAGCGAATATATGATGTATTGTTGGAATCTACAAAATACAAAGGATAAGCGATCTTCAGGAATCCTGAAGAAGGTCTCATGCCCGAAACGTCGATTCTCCTGCTCCTTGGATGCTGCCTGACCTGCTGCACTTTTCCAGCAACACATTTTCAGGTCTGATCTCCAGCATCTGCAGTCCTCACTTTCTCCTCGATATTGTGGCTAGACCATTAATTCAGGAAGCTGGGGTCTGAGCCCACAGTGCTGCCACATCAAGTCATGAATTAAGGTTGATAATTAAACAACTCATTGAAGGAATAAGCTCCACAGATATTCCCTTGCTCTGCTTTGGAAAGAACAACACATCAGCACAAAAGTTAAGGCTGAAGCATTCACAGCAACATTCAGCCAGATGTGCCAATTGTCTGATCCATCTCAGCATCTTCCATAGATCACCAATATTACAGATACCTGTCAGCAGAGAATTCGCTTCGCTCCACGTGAAATCAAGACACTGTTGGGCGAGTGGCAATGGTGACTGCAAATGCTATGGAGCCTGACAAAATTCTGGCAATAATACTGATGACTTGTGCTAGCCAAGCACTCCCGGTACAGCTACAACACTGGCATGGACAATGTGGAAAATAGGCCAGGCATGTCCTGGGCACAGAAAACAGGTCAAACCAACCTGGTGAATTACTGCCCCATCAGTCCATGCTCAATCATGAGTTAGGTGTAGGAAAGTGCTTTCCACAGTGCTATCAAGCAGCACTAGCTCAGCAATAACCTGCGTAAATGTGGGTCATGCAAGGCCTAATCAGCTCATGACTGAATTACAGACTTGATTTAAACATGGACAAAGAACTGAATTCCAGAAATGAGGGGAGAGTGACAGCCCTTCACATTAAGGTCACATTCGACAGAGTGTGATATTATGGAGTCCTAGCAAAACTAGATTCAACGGGTATCAGTTGACAACCTCCCTGCTGCCTGCAGTCAGACCTCCCACATTGGAAGATGGCTCTGCTTGTTAGAGGTCAGTCGTCTCAGCCAAAGCAAATCTCTGTTGGAGTTCCTAAAGAAAGTGTTCTTGGCCCAATCATGTTCCGCTGCTTCAGCAATGACCTTCCCTCCATCAGAAGGTCAGCAGTGAAATCTGCATTGATCTAGCACTTTTTCTGTGACTCCTCAGTCCACATTCAAACGCAACAAAATCTGGACAATATCCAGACTTGAGCTGACAAGTGACAAATAGCATTCACACCACAAAACTGCGAGACGAAGACCATTGACAATAGGAGTGAATCTAACCAAAACCCCTTGACATTCAATAGTGTTACCATCACTGAATCCCTCACCATCGACATCCTGGGTTTTATTGTTCATTAGAAATTGAGCTGGAAACTCCATATAAATACAATGGTTGTAACAACAGGACAGAGGTGAGGAACACTGCAGCGAGTAACTCACCCTTCTGACTTGCAAAGTCAATTGACTATTTAAGAGGCAGAAGTCAGGAGAGTAATAGCACAGCTCACCCCTTGGCTGGATAGGAGCACCTTCAACTGCACTCAAGAAGTTAGGCATTGTCCAGGACAAAGCATCCCACTTGATCAGCAGCACATCCACAAGCGTCCATTGCCTCCATATCTGATGCTTAGTACCAGCCGTATGCTGAAAAATGAGTTGCTGGAAACGCGCAGCAGGTTAGGCAGCATCCAAGGAGCAGGAGAATCAACGTTTCGGGCATAAGCCCGTCTTCAGGCACTATCTAAAATACTGCACTGCAGAAACTTAGCCACTTCCTTAGAACGTACCTTCCCACTACCACTTGCATCTCGATGGATAAGAACAGCAGATACATGGGAACAGCATCACTGTAAGCTCCTCTCTAAACCACTCCTGACATGGAAATATATCATCGATCCTTTACTGTAACTGGGTCAAAATCTGGAACTCCCTTCCTCAGGCCATTTTGGAACATGTTATTTCATAAAGGCAGCTTAATGCCATCTTCTGAAGGACACCTACAGACAACTGAAAGCAACCACCGTGTTCCATGAGTCAATAAAAAAAAATCATTCAAGCTAACATGACAGTTTGAGAAAGTGGTTGAGGAGGCACTATAGGTATGTAATAAGCAATCAAAAGGTTTGGAGCAAAGTTCCGGAATCAATCTCTACCATGGTAGCTTCAATTAATGAAAGAGTATGAAATGAAAATGCTGGGGTAATGAATGATAATCACAGACCTACCAAAGTTTTGAAACATGTTACATGGTTCAGTATTGTCCTTCAGAGGACGATGTGTGACTTTCCTATCTGGCCTGCCTACCTGTTCAACAAAAAGGCGATGGTTCCTTTCCTGCGCCGAACCTGACTAAGAAAGTGAGGACTGCAGGTGCTGGAGATCAGAGTTGAGAGTGTAGTGCTGGAAAAGCACGGCAGGTCAGGCAGCATCCAAGGAGCAGGAGAATCAACGTTCCAGGCATAACAACTTCATCAGGTATCTTAATGAAGGCCTCATGCCTGAAACGCCGATTCTCCTGTTCCGGATGCTGCCTGACCTGCTGTACTTTTCCAGCACTACAGTCTCGACTGAGAAGCCATTTGGTTGTAATAAAGCTTAAGAAAGATCAACCATAATTAGCCGAGCAAGATGGCAGACCTTCAAAAAGGTAGCTGATGACCACCTTCTTGGGATATGAGACTAACTTTTTCATAAGTCAGTGCAGAATTCAAAAATGCTAATTATGGTGAGTCAGGCTGTTCAGACAGAGTCCGGTACACATTTAAGATTGATGATTGGATGCAAAGTCTCCTGTGGTGTTGCTGTGAACAGCAAGAGAGTTCTTGCCAGTATTGCACTGCAACTTTTGTTCATGAAGTAAAGTTTCAGATTTATTGCATTTCTGTGCTTTCTGTGCATTTCCCACATTAGGATCACAGTGGTGATATCATGAGACCAGGATTCTCGAACTCCAGTTTGATGTTGAATGGCCAGGGTTTGGAATACCATCGTTTGCCCAGGGTGAAATTTGAATTTAAAGAAATCCTGAAATCGGAAAGAAAGCCAAATGGTGACCATGTAGCCCGAGTCAATGGAAAAATACAAAAACAGCTGCTGCACGAATGACAAGGCATCTGTCACCTTTCCATGGTCTGGCCGACATGAGATTCCAGACCCACTGGGAAGTAATTGACTGTGTTCTGAAGTGGTTTTAGCAAGTTATTAAATGGGCAATTGAGGATAGGGACTCATCGCTGACCCTAACCAGAAAGTAATACGTGTAGCAAAACCTCACAACAACTATATCAATTAAATGTAATTGTTGCGGCAGTTCCTGATGTCATTTCAAGTATTTCATGTGAATGTTCTAACACACACTTTGAGTGATGTTGCACCGTCTAAACGGACTACAATATAAATCATTGGTCATTCAGAGTAGATCAGTTCAACATTTAAGTTTAATTGCAGAATTTTCAGCACTGAATTTTTAACCTAAATAAAAGTTTTCAATCAATAAAATCTGTTGCAATTCGTCTTCATAAATTTGTATTCACTTCTACAAATGGTCAATATTCTTAAAACATACTTGTTTCGATTTGAATCTCACCAACAAATCACTTTGTTCATCTGGCTTTGCTGTCATCATCACTTCCTTGAAGCCAGTTAAGCATTTATGTAAATAAACACAGAAATAGAATTCTCAGATTAGATTACAGAACCACAAAACCCTAATTTATATTTCCCCACAAGCACAGCACACGAATTGTGGAAAAAATGCAAATAACTCAATGGATTCCAATACTAATTGATTTTAGGACTTTTTAATACATAAGTTGTATGATTGTTGAATGACAGAGGTATCAGTTGTCATGTTTAGTCAAAAGTCTATAATTCAGAGATACATTGGCACAGCTAATATTTCTGTCTCTATTTTTCTCTCTTACCCTCCTGCCTTCCCCCCTTTTTTCTTTCTATCTGATGCCTTGTTTTGCCTCTCCACAATCGGACGATGTTTTCCTTAATAACCTGATCCAACACCTCACCAACATATCTTCTCAGCCAAATTCATCCATTTCATTAGGGGGATTTGAGTCAAGATTTTCTCAAAAATCTGCCTGAGTATTGAGTGATCTGGAAATACTTGATAGGAATGAGGCTGCAAGACTGTGATAGCGTTTTCATTGTATCTCAGCAGTATTATTCTTGGCTGAGGAATGTTTAATGGTTCAGGGCAATGCTTATTTAGAACATAATTAACCTTTACTGCACATCTCATGGAATGTTTAATATTGTAGAGGTCGATTTATTCTGTATCAACTCTGTGTTGTACCTACTCTGGGAAGGTTTTTTTTAGGGAACCCTGGATGCAGCTCTACTCTATGTCTAAACCAAAATATATTTGACATGATTGCATTGGACAGCACAATATAGAGGGAGATTTACCCAGCACATTACACGAGCTGTACAATCACAGAAAACATTTGATGTAGCCGTGTAAAGGGGCTTGGACTCCTACCCACTGTCTTTCTGGTTTTGAAATGCTTGATACCAGAATAAAAAGGGAACAACACTATGCACCGAAACTTTGTTATACAAGCAGATTATCATCTACAGGCACATACGCAAATCATCTGTGAACAACCCTTGCAGTGTTTAATGGATGAGTGCTGAGAGAGCTTTAATATGCAATACGTGTCTATTCCATGCAAGACATGCCGACCGTGTGTTTGATATGGTAGTTTAAATGTAGTTTTGATTTGTCTTTAACCTTTTTTGTGACAGTCGTCGTTGTGTTTGACAAATATCCAACAGAACTGGAGGACTCTATGACTATAAATGCGGTCACTGCATTCGAGGCAGAATGCAATGCCATCAAACAGGGAGAAAGATGAAACATGAAATTTAAATGAGGCCTATATAATTCTGAAAAGAGTAACTTAGAGCAAAGGTCAATGATAGGGAACCAGAAGCAGCTTGTTCAGCCAATGGAGTTTGGTCTTCCAAACAATGACATCAGGGCTGAACTGATAATCCTCACCTCCACTTTCCAGCGTTTTAAATGTAAGCATTGATTCAATTACCAAATCAAATTCTGTCCATTTCAGCCTTCGAAATACTGAATGACCCAACCTCGACAGTCTTCCGTGGAAATGAATTCCACAGCTTCACTACATTCTGGGTGACAAATTCTCTTCTGCCTGAAATTTGTGACCTCTAATTCAGAGATTCTACTCCCTGGTCTGAAACTCTCCCACAAGGGGAAACAACATTTCTGCATTTACACCATCAAGTTTCCTGAAAATAATAGATGTTTCAGAATGTCACCACTGAATCTTCTATGTTCCATTGAGTATAGGCCCAAATGACTCAATCTCTACTCTCAAGACAGTCCCTGCATCCTCAGGATCAGTCGACTAAACCTCGTGTGGATTGTCTCACATTCCAGTGTACCTTTTCTTTGTGATATGAATCCAAAGAACAATTCACAGCATTCCAGCTGTGGTAAGAATAGAGGTTTTTTTCAGTTTTAACAAAGATTATAATCATACAGACATCCAGCAAAGAAACAGACCTTCGGTCCAACTGCACTGACCAGTCATCCCAATCTGACTGAGTACCATTTGCCAAACATTTGGCCAATCTTCCTCTAAATGTTACCTGTTCATACACCCATCCAGCTGCCTTTTAAATGCAGTAATTGAACCCGCCTCCACCACTACCACTGGCAGCTTGAACCATACATACACGTGAAAAGGTTACCCCTCAGCTTCTTTTCAAATGTTTCTCCTCTCACCTTAATCTGCTGTCCTCTCGTTTTGGACACTCTCACTCGAGGAAAAAGGCCTTGGCTATTCACCATATCAATGCCCCACATGATTTTATAGGTCTTGTTCAGGCCACTCCTCAGCCTCCTTTCCTCTCACTGCAGGGAAAAGAAAAGCCCCAGCCTATTCAGCCTCACCTTATACCTTAAACACTCCAGTTCCAGCATCATTCTTGGAAATCTTTTCTACACCCTCTCAAGTTTCACAAAATCCTTCATAGGAATGGTCAGCGAGATTTGTCTGTAATAATTCTAAATGTGGCCTCACAAACGTTCTGTAGAGCTGAGACATGACATCTCGACTCCTCCACATAATGTTATGACCGATGAAGGAAAGCATGCCAAACACCATCTTCCCCACCCTGTCTCCCTGCAACTCCACTTTCAAGGAATGATGCATCTGCACCCTTTGGTTTCTTTGCTCAGCAACACTCCCCAAGGCCCAGCCATTAATTGTGTAAGTCCTGCCCTGGTTTGCCTTACAAAAACGCAACACCTACATTTATTTAATGAAGCATTGGTTCATGAAAGGCAAGTCATCTTGAACTGATTTATTGGAATTCTTTAAGGTTATAATGAGCGTGGTAGACAATGGGGAACTGGTGAACGTGGTGTATCTGGATTTCCAAAAGGCATTCAGCAAGGTGCTGCACAAAAGGCTGCTGCATAAGATAAAGATGCACAGTGTTACGGGCAATGCATTAGCATGGACAGAAGAATGGTGAACTAACAGAATGCAAAAATTGGGGATAAATGGGTGTTTTTCTGGTTGACAATCAGTGGCTAGTGATGTGTCTCAGGGATCAGTGTTGAGACAGCAATTATTTACAATTGTTGGGACTGCAATTGTTTACAATTCAGATAGATTGCTTCAAGTTAGAGACCCAAGTGTAGAGTGTTGTAATTCACAGAAGCCACTTAAATGAGTGATAGGGCAAAGTGTGCAGAAGGATATAGACAGGCTAAGTGAGTGGGCAAGGGTCTGGCAGATGGAGTACAATGTTAGTAAATGTGAGGTCATCCATTTTGGTAGGAACAATAACAAAGTGGACTACTTTAAAATGGTGAAAAATTATAGAATGCTGCTGTGCAGGGGGACCTGGGTGTTCTTGTGCATGAAACACAAAAGTATGGTTTGCGAGTACAGCAGCTAATTAGGATGACAAATGGAATAATGTCCTTCATTGCCAGTGGATAGAGTTTAAAATTAGGAGCTTCAGCTGTATAGGGCGCTGGTGTGGCCACACCTGGAGTACTCTGAACACTCTTCATCGCCTTACATGAGATGGCACTGGGGGTGGGGTTTGCTGAGGAGGTTGACTGTGTTGATTCTGGATATGAGGGGGTGGGTTTACGAGGAGAGATTGAGCAGACTGGGATTATACTCATTGGAATTCAGAAGAATGGGGGACCGGGTTTGTAAAATTATTAATGGGATAGATAAGACAGAAGCAGGGAGGCTCAAAGTTTGGGAGAAGATTTGTAGCTCGGGTGCTCGTTGTGGTTGTGTTTGCCGAGCTGGGAATTTGTGTTGCAAACGTTTCATCCCCTGTCTTGGTGACATCCTCAGTGCTTGGGAGCCTCCTGTGAAGCGCCTCTGTGACGTTTCCTCCGGTATTTATATTGATTGGTATCTGCCGCTTCCGGTGGTCAGTTCCAGCTGTTCGTTGCAGTGGTCGGTATATTGGGTCCAGGTCGATGTGTTTGTTGATAGAATCTGTGGATGAGTGCCATGCCTCTAGGAATTCCCTGGCTGTACTCTGTTTGGCTTGTCCTATAATAGTAGTGTTGTCCCAGTCGAACTCATGTTGCTTGTCATCTGCATGTGTGGCTACTAAGGATAGCTGGTCAAGCCAAAGTCTTCACCCAAAGGGTTGTGAACCTCTGGAATCCCCTGCCTAGTGAAGCAGCTGAGGTTAACCTGTTGAATGTTTTAAAGGTGAAGATAGATTTGTGAACAGCAAAGGAATGAAGGGTTATAGTGAGCGGGTGGGTAAGTGGAGTCTCAGTCCATTGAAAGATGATCCACGATATTATTGAAAGGCAGAGCTGACTCATGGAGTCAGATGGCCTACTCCTGATTGTATTTCTTATGTTCGGATGTTGTTATGTTCTAACAGGCCTCCAATTCAAAAAGTAATGCTCTCTGACTACTAAATAAAAACTGAAAGAACTGTGGATGCTGTGTATCAGAAACAA
This sequence comes from Chiloscyllium punctatum, assembly GCF_047496795.1. NCBI lineage: Eukaryota > Metazoa > Chordata > Chondrichthyes > Orectolobiformes > Hemiscylliidae > Chiloscyllium > Chiloscyllium punctatum. The sequence goes on along the minus strand of NC_092788.1, from coordinate 752,077 downwards.
AAGCAGACACTGCTGGAAATGCTCAGAAGGTCTGGCAGCATCTCTGGGGTGAAAGGCTCACCAGTTTATGGTTCCCTGGCTTTTCCATGCAACTTTCTTCAATAATGCTGCCACATTAGTCACTCTCCAGTCTTCTGGCATCTCATCTATGATTATCAACGATACAAATATCTCAGCAAGGGGTCCAGGAATCTCTTCCCTAGCTTCCCACAAAGTTCTGGGAAATACCTAATCAGGTCTCCAGGATTTATTTCCATTTTTCTACTTTAGACCTCCAACATCTCCTTTTCTGTAAAATGAACTCATTTTAAGATCACATTATTTATTTCCCAAGTTTCTTCGCTTCCATGCTCTTGTCTATTGTAAATATTGATGCAATATACTTGCTTAGTGTCTCAGCCATCCCCCGTGGTTCCATCCATGGAAAGCCATGTTGATCTTTAAGGGCTGTATTCTCTCCTGAGTTATTCTTTTAACCTTCAAATAATTTTGGAATCTTTTCGGATTCTCCTTAATTCTATTTGCCAGAGCAATTTTATGTCCCCTTTTTTCCCTCATGATTTCCTGTTTAAGTATACTCCCACTGCCCTTATACCCTTCTCAGGATTCACTCAATCCCAGCTGTCTATATCGGATGAATGCCCCCTTCTTTTTCTGGACAGGAGTTACAATTTCCCTCATCATTGAGCTTTTCCCATGCCTTGCCCTTCACACAAACAGAAACATACCATCACTGAACTCTCATTGTCTCATTCTTAAAGACCTCCCACTTGTCAGCCGTCCCTTTACCTGTGAATAATCTCCCCCAACCAACTTCTCAAAGTCTAATACCATCAAAACTGGCCACACTCTAATTTGAAACTTTCATTTTTAAATCAATTCTATCCTTTCTCATCATTATTATTAAACCAATAGAATTATGATCACTTTCCCTGAAGCGTGCCCCTATGGACACCTCAGTCACTTGCCCTGCCTTGGTTCCCAACAGAAGGTCAAGTATTGCGAACTGTCTTATAGGTGCATCCACATATTGAATAACAACGTTTTCTTGTTCACACTTAACCAATTTCTCCACATTCCAAGATCTTAACACGACACCAAACTCTGTTTCGAAAGTTAAAATTCACTACCATTATCCGTTTTTTCTTACAGATAGCATAATCGCTTGTAAATTTCCCACTAACTATTAGGAGGCCCATTTTACAATCCCAGCAAGGTCATCACCTCTTTCTTATTTTTATGTTTCATCCATATAACTTCACTGGGCATTCTCCAAGAAATATCCTCTCTACATCCAGCTGTAATGTTCTTTCTAACCAAAAACACCACTCCATCTCTTCTCTTGCTCCTCTGTCTATACATTCTATAGCATTTATATCCTGTAACATTAAGCTGCCAGTCCTGTTCATCCCTGAGCCACATTTCTGTAATGGTAATGATATCCTTGTCCCACATTCCCATCTATGCCCTATGTTCATCTGTCTCACATGTTAGGCCTCTTGCATCAAAGTAAATGCAGTTTAGCAGTCTTCCCTCGCTCTTGCCAAACTGTTGTCTGCCTTGACCCCTAGAATTGCTCACCACATCTCACCTCAAACATTTCTCTTTTCTCACTATCTTGTTGGTTCCCACCATCCCCCTTACTAGTTTAAAACCTTCAGCATACTGCTAGCAAATTTCTCCACACGAATATCGTCCCCTTCCAATTCAGGTCCCTCTTATAGGTCATTTCTATCCCTGAAGAGATCCCAATGATTGAAAATGGGAATCCGAACCCCTGCACCAGCTCCTCAGCTACACATTAGCTGCTCGATCTGACTGTTCCTAATCTCAATATTCCATTAGTTTTTAAACAAACCCCAACATGACATTTGCCATCTTTATTACAGTTGAAATTAAAAGCGAACTTTTTGTGGTTCGGAGATGCAGACTCCCTTAGATTTCTGAATTCAATCTCTATCTTGCCTGTTAAAATGCATAACTTCACGGTTTATGTCTGTTCTCATTTATTTCATCCACATTACATTATTATGCAAAGCTCCTTGTTCACTCTCTTGTCCTATCTGTATCCCTCCGTAAACTTCTTTTTGTGTCATATTCACCACTTGTCTCTGCTCCAATTTTTGAGTCATTCGCAAACGTGCCTACAATATATTCACTTTCCTCATCTAAGTCATCGAAATACTTTGTAATTTTTTTTTCGTCCCCAGAACAGACTTATGTGGTACTCCACAGGTTGACATCCTGTAAAATAAAACACTTAATCAAACTTTTCTGATTGGGATTTCAAAAATCCTCTCTCCATGTTAATACAGTCCCTCCAAAGCCAAGGCTCCTGTCTTATTCAGTAATCTTATGCATGGGTGCTATCAAAAACCTTCAGAAAATCAAAACATATTACAATCATGGTTTCCTCCATTTTCTCCAAGAATTCCGATACTTTTCTCAGGCAAGATTTCCATTTTGTAAAGCCATTCTCAGTTTTCTGCTATAACATCCTTTTTTAAAGACTCCGCCATTTTTTTCAATAAATGATGTTAAACTAACATCAGTCAATCTTTTGTGTGCCTTAACTTTTTATGTGTGAAATTGTTGGGTGAAGGATCTACTATCAGCCCTCACTTCCAACTGCTGGAGAACCACTGTCATTGCATCTACTGTGAAAATCTCAACAAAATGTATCTATGTTCATTTAATGAGAAAGCAATTCCACAAATTTCTAGCTCATCATCTTCTGCTGGCGGTCCCAGATTTTACGAAGCAACTCATTGAAAGTCGACAAGGCTAATTAGCAGCAAACCAAGATCAATATTTGAGCAAAAATATCTCAATTCCTGGTCACGTATTTTTGTTCATCTCTTTTTAGGACATTAGCTTCGACAATGTGGAATCTGTGTAAGAGAGAGAGAAAAACACTGCCTGAGCGTGTGTGTGTAAGAGAGTGAGTCAGAGAGAGAGAGAGAGAGAGACCATGCCTCTGTGTTTGTGCGTGAGAGAGAGATAGCAAAAGACTCTCTGTGTGTGTGTGTGTGTGTGTGTGTGTGTGCGTGTCTGTGTCTGTCGGGGGCAGGGGGAGTGAAGGGTGTGGTGATGTGAGAATACTGTTATCTTTAAAAGGTTATTTTGTCCTGTGTTTTTTGAAGAGAGATTGTAAGGGCAGAGGTGCTGAAGAGTCCAGAGTGTTTGTAGCTTTTTCTTTAAAAAAGTTTAACAATGGAAAAGGAGTGGCCAGTTCAGGTTCTTCTCGTTTTGGTCTCGCTGCAGCATTCCCAAGATGTTTTGAGTTACAGAAGGTTGCAAGCTTCAGTAAATGATTCCTAACTGAGCACTCAGGTATTTCTCTGGATGTTGTTCCCCCCTGCCTGTAAGAATACACGAGTTTGAATTTACCTTTTTGCCAAGGGGTGTGTTTATGAGATGTTACAACATTGGATCAGGAAATTAGTGAGTTACTGTATCAAGTAGTCAGTTATGTTTTCCAATCGTTTAATGCCACTTTCTTTTGTTTGTGTTTCAACTTCCCCAACCTTATTTGCATTGTGTAAACGATATGCCAGCCAAGACTCCCTTGTCAGGTTCATGCCACCTACCAAGCCACCCTTCACTCCTGGCACCTTCCCCTGCCACCGCAAGAATTGTAAAACCTGGGCCATCACCTCCCCCTCACCTCCGTCTGATACTCCAAAGGATCCTTCCGTATCCACCAGAGTTTTACCTGCACTTACACACGTCAACTACAGCATCCGTTGCTCCCAATGTTCTCTCCACTACATTGGGAAGACAGGATACCAACGCGTGAAACACATCATAGAACATCGCTGGGACAGCCCACCAAACAATCCCACCACCCCATGGCTGAACTCTTTGAATTCCCTTCCCACTCCGCCATGGACATTCAGGTCCTGGACCTCCTCCACCGCCAAACCTTAACCACCCGATGCCTGGAGGAAGATAGTGTCATCTTCTGCCTTGGGACCATGCAGCCACATGGGATCAGTGTGGATTTCACCAGTTTCCTCATTTTCCTTCCCCACACGTTATCCCAGATACAAACGTCCAACTCAGCGCCACCCCATGACCTGTCCTACCTGTTCATCTTCCTTCCCATCTATCTGCTCCACCCTCCTCTCTGACATACCAACTCCAACCGCAGATTCATCTACCTATCACATTTTCAGCTACCTTCCCCCAACCACATCGCCTTCCCATTTACCTGTCAGTACCCTTGGGCCACAAGCCTCATTTCGGATGAAGGGCTTACAGAAGATTTGTCGATGCTCCTCAGATGCTGCCTGATGTGCTGTGATTTGCCCAAACCACATTTTCCACTCTGATCCTCAGCATCTGCAATTCTCACTTTCTCTCTTGAGTTAATCTATCCTGAATATTCTCACCAGACATCTTATCAAGCTGGTCTGTTATTTTATTTCTGTCTCCTTTCTAAACAGAGTTGGACATATACAGCCCTGAAGTGCTCTGGCAATACTCCCACATACAATAAAAACATTTTTGAAAATTGAAATATTTATGGTACATCTGGCAGTAACTTTATCCATTCCTTCCAGACTAATTAAATTTTATAATGATATGAAATATGATGTAAGGAAAGGGTTAGCTGAACCTGTTTGTTCAGTGACTGTTTTTAATCTCAGTCTCCATGAATTCTAATTCTCCCGGTGGAAGTTTCCATCTTCCAATGATAAATGGGCTCCATTCAATGTGCTATGCCATAGTATGAGTGGGAGCATCACCGACAGCACCAACAGGGATCAGCAGCTCCAGAGAGAGGGGGAGGAGAGATCATTATCTGAGAACATTAGACTTGAATGTGACAACAATGGCTAAGAATCTGAGAACGTTATACTGGAATATTCCAATAATGGATCAGAATCTGAGAACATTAGACTGGAATGTTACAACAATGGGCAGGGGCTTATCCTATCATGTTTGGCTTTTTTCAACATATTATGGTTGGTTGCCATTATATTCACGGTTCGATATTGCTCTTCGCATTATTCAATATTTTTATTATCCTCTCCTGTCTATCGTTGGTGTTCCTGGTAAGTGACATCGTCCAGATTTTCTTTCTATAAACGAGTTGTGACTACATTACAGTTCTTTCATATAGTCTTCACTCCATGCCACTATTACTGTTCATGTTGAGATTAGGAATCCAGATATTCACTCTGCAGATCACGACGAACTGCGTCAGTGAACTTGTTCAATTATTGTCTCCCTCCTTGCTTCTGGCAGTGTTTCTCATGCGTCTGTATGTTGACCCACTCAGTTTCAGATGTGAACCTTTGTCTCCCTGTCCTTGTTACTTAAATATTGGCAGCGTGGAGATCATTGTCCTCTATTATGTTTACAAACTTCTTTTCCTTCCTGGAACTCCATCTCATCCCTGGCCATTTTATTTTTCATTCATTTGTGGGACTTGGACATTGTTGGCTGGCCAGCTTTGTAAACTCACCCCTACGTGCCCTTGAGAAGGTGGTGGTGCGCTGCCTTCTTGAATCACCGCAGTACACTTGCTGTCGGTTGACGCATAATGCCGATTGGGAGGGAATTCCAGGATTATGACCCAACGACTCTCCAGGAATATCGCTATTTTTCCAAGTAAGGGTGGTGAGTGGCTTGGAGGCGAACTTGCAGGTGGTGGTTAAAACAGACGAATCACAACATTGGTGATCTCTTTGGCCATGAGCCGAATCCTGACACCATGCCCTGACCATTACTACCTTTAACTACTCCCCCCTCCAGAATTTACTTCATCGGCTTAGCTCATCTGCTGTTAGAACCTTGAGCTGTGAAATACAGGCATACCGATGACAACAATCTGCTGCAGACACACTCGGGTTATAACCTGCAGGAACAAATCTGATTCGAACTCATGACAAACTCCCGTTCATCTGACATTTCTGTGGATGCTGATCTATGTCGCTATTGTGCCCAGCAATGCCTTGATCTTAATATTCTCAAGCACTTTAACTCATCTGTCCATGAAATTACCTCAGTCTCTCTGTGTCTATTATCCAAATCCCTGCTCGTTGATCATATTTGCCCTGGTTTCCTTTAAGCCCATTTTCTCTCACGCATTGACTTTCACATTCAACCACCCAAATGCACGCTCCCAAAACACACCCACAAACACACACACACACACAAACACACACAAACACACACACACACACAAACACACACACACATACACACACACTTACACTGGTCCAATGGAGATAGAAACCTTCCCCTGCTGTGCGTATTTGATGCGTGTATTGTTCCCATGTAATAGTAAAGGTTAGCAATACTCCTCTTGCTGGGCAGATAATCCAGGTTACTGAGCAATGCACTAGCACAGTCTGCACTGCTCTCCATGATGGTCTGATCTGAAAATACCTTTATTGAATGTTCCCATTCCTGTAATGTTGCTCTCTAAGGCGTCAATTCTCCAGTTAGTCCCACTACCCAGTTTTTTTCTCCATATTTCTCTCAGTTAATTAATTGTCTGTTTCTCTCTTTAATGTGAAACTCTGTCTCACTGTATCTTTCGCTCGTCTTGGTTTTTGGCTCCCTCGTGTATCGAGTGCTGGCATTGTGAAGCTCAGAAGCAGCAAAATGCTACGTCTTGGATTGTTGTTCACTTCCCAGAGTGTTCAATGTGGTGGTCAATGTTGGATATGGGTGTCTGCAGATTTGACTCACGTGTTTGAAACTTGTTCTGTGCCTGTCCTCTTAACCTCTGACGTCTGTGTTTGTCCCTCTGGGCTGATCATGTAGTCAGTAACACGAGGACGTCCCTTGAGTATTATTGTAAAAGAGCAGGTATCTAACATCTCTGGCAATGCTGTCACTTTTAAAAAAAAAGTTATTGTCTCCTTTTCATTAAAAAGAGTTCTTAAAGGCCGAACTGCCGACTGCAAACGGCTGAAGTAAATAATTTAGGAGGCTTTTACGTTTTTCCTAAATAATAATAACAATGACCAGCTTTCTCAAATCACGCTTTCAGTTTTTCTGAGCTGTAGCAGTCACCAGGTGCTTGGCGTCGGCGATGGGTTGGACCATTCAGTAAATGACCTCTTCCTGCTATTCTCCCAGAAAGCTCTCTTGATCCTGGCTTGGAAAACTACATGCAAGACTGATTAGCCTTGGTTCTGTCTTTTTGCCAAGGAATCAGTTTGTGGAATGTTCATACACTGGAACAGGTATTTAGTGGATGGTACTGCATTTATTATTCTGTTCAGGTTTCCAGTAGTTGTTATTCTGAATTCTGCTTCTTTTGTATGTGGTTTTCCTGAGGAAATAAATTGTGTTTTGCTTAAAGTTGGGTGGTGTGACCAGTCGAATTACATCAGGAAAACCCACGTTACATCTCCCTTTCCTATAAGACAAGGTTGGCGGCCAGGCTACCAACTTAAAATATTGCAAGGCAGTCTAGTCTGGTCCATAGCAAACTGGGGACTCTTGTCCTGTTCGAAGTATAATATTTCAAACGGGGTTCAGGATTAGAATCCCTTCTGTGTGGAAACAGGCCACTTGGCCCGACAAGTCCACGCCAAACCTCCGAAGAGGAAAACACCCAGACCCATTCCCATACCCTATTACTCCGTGTTCAACCCTGACTAGAATAAGTAATCTACACATTCCTGTATAGTGCAGGCAATTTATCATAGCCAATTCAGCTATTCTGCACATCTTTGGGCTGTGGGAGGAAAACGGAAGACCTGGAGGAAACCCACAAGGGCATGTGGAGAATGTGCACAAGGAGATTGTTGGAATCAAAGGCGGCGTCCGGTAGTTAATAGCGTCTTTGTACAGTCACGGCTATTTCTGTCTCAAGGAGATCTCTGGGTGTGGAAGAAGTGAAGTTGGAGACTTTACAAAAGTTGAGCAAGGCAAAGCTGTTATAATTGTCAGACAAGCTGGAGTTGGGTTTTTGAGAAAAAGAGACATAATTACAGCTATATTTGACATGTAATTTTGGTGGAAACACCATCCGAATCTTTGGGAATGGCTAGAATTCAATTGCAGATGACGCAGCTTGAACATGAAAATGAATCGAAATAGTTTGAAATAAGATTAAATGTAGATTTAAAAAGATAAGGAGAGGAAGAAGAAAGACAGAAAAAGAAAGAAGAAAAACAGTATGAGAGTTTCAACTTCAAGAGTTAGCAGTTAAAGAGGACAGCCGACTTCGAAGTTGGAGATGAAGATAGACGGTAAGCTGAATGAGGAGGATAGTGAGGATGACCAACCCTATGGGGGCCTAAGGTCTGATGGGTATCTGTTTAAAGACATCCAAGCATTATCGACATTTGATGGGAAGAATGTAGAAACCTATTTAATTTTATTTGAGAAAGTGGCTAAACGAATGCACTGACCAGTGACTGCGTGGATTTAGTTGATCCAAACAAAGCTGGTAGATATATGGAGTCAGGTATTTGCATCCCTATCGGAGGAGGTATCTGGGGAGAATGAGGAGGTGAAGAAAGCCATCTGAAGACCATACGTGCTTGCACCAGATGCCCACAGACAGCGTTTTAGGCATCAAAAAACCGTCCCTGGTTAAACGTACATTGAGTTTGAAAGAATCAAACAAAGTAATTTTGAATGTTGGATAAGGGTATTAAAAGCAGAGCAAAAGTATGGCACTCTTCGAGAGATTCTTACTTAGGACGAGTTCAAAAAATGCACTTCCTGCAGTCTTGATCACCCGTGTGGAAGAGCAGAGAGTTAAAGTGGCAAACTTAGAAGCTGAAATGGCTAATGATTATCAGTTGGCCCATAAATCAAAGTTGGGCTTCTGTGAGGGATTGAGAAGATTGTGCAAGATCTTCTTAAAATATATACCGGTGAAAGTAAGGTTTACTGGCATACGCCATGAGTAGCAGTTAAAGAGGTTACAGTATTAAGAGGGACAGAAGAGTGTAAATCTTTTATGCCGAGCCATGAGGAGATATGTCATTCAGAAGGACTATTAGAAAGATGCGAAGTGCTCCATTATGTAGCGTGTGATTGAAGAGCGCACTGAAACCATCAACTGAAATATTTCACAATTTGGAAGGAGGCCTTGAGCTTAGTGTTGATGTTACAACATTTCAGCATTTCAGTTGCCGAAAACGTGCCTAAGACAAATCTATATACTGATCATAATGCCTTAACGTTTTTGGAGAAATTTAGAGATAATACGTCCGATCGGTTCAGATAGCACTTCTTATTGTTGCCATTCAATTTTTAAGTTATACAGGTGACAGGACGAGAAACCGTACTTGGATGAAGAAAGAGAGAGATATTCTGTGGCAGGAGTAAACTGACTGAAATATAATGGTTTTGTGAATGCTTTCATGCTTCATGTCAATGTAATATATATGCATTGTAGTCTACGAATAGAGTAAGAATAAGGAATTTAAAATGAAGCTACTGTTGTATATTGATGGTTTATTTTTTCAAAGGGGGAAATTTGTCGATACTGTCACGTCAAAAAGGTTGTTTTCTCTTGCTTTTTGTAAAGGGAAGTTTTCAAAGCTGAGATGCGATCTCCCTCCTGAAAATGGTTTCAGTAAATAACTGAGGAGGCATTTACGTTTTATTAAAACGATGGTAACAGTGGAAGCGCAGTGACTAGCTCTCGCAGAACGACCAGGTTTTTTTCATTTTGGTTTTAGCTGCAGCATTCAGAAGCAGCTCGGGGTCCCAGGTGGATTGGAAGCTTCAAGAAATTACCCCCAACTGCTATTGTCTCTCGAAGTTGCTTCCTCCTCGATTGGAGAACTGCATTCAAGATTCTGTGTTTGAATTTAACTTTTTGCCAAGGGGTGCATTTATGGAATTTTCCTGTATTAGCACAGTTAATTAGTAAAAGGCACTGTGTCTACTGTTTACATAAGTATTCCAATAGAGAAGGTGTCCCAAATTGTTCATCACTTTGATTGTGTTTTAACTACAGCGTTTGAATGGATTACATTTTGCTTAACTTTCTGTGGTTTGAATAGTCGCAACATCTTGAACACATACTTCACATCTAGTTTAAAATAAGCAAAAGTTGGGTTCTAGGCTGAAGTCTTAAAATATTTTGAGGGGTCTAGTCTGGTCCATAGCACTTGAGGGCCTTCTGACTGACGCCTGTCATTGTGAGTGGAGAGGCTGTGTTTGGTTTGCTGGAGGTTGGGCTGTTAGCTGCTTCAGATATTCAGAGAGACCTGAGGATTTGGTGACCAACTCTGGATGGAGCCTGGTGACTGTAGTTACAACATCTGGGTCAGTAACATGAACAACAAACGCCATCTCAGTTCCAATTTCCAGCCCACTCTCCATATCCGTTCATTTACTCAATGTCCCAGCACCTCTGCACTCTGGGGCATTGAATTAAGAGCCCTTTCATTAACAGTGAGCAACCCTTTGAGAGAAGTAAATTTTCCACATCCCCGTTTTTAGTCTCGTTGTGGATTGCCCACCTGAGGAAATATCCACCCCATATCTACATTGTCAATCACCTTTAAGTTTCTTGCTAACCTCAGTACCATATCCTGTCATTCTTCTGACCTCGAGAGAGTGTCGGCCTGAACTGCTCAATCTCTCTTCAGAGGACAATCTCCGCATCTCTGTGATCAGTCCAATGAACCTTTTCTGAACTGCCTCTGATGCAACGACATCCGTCCTGTAGTCAGGGCACCAAAACTTGCGGAGTACTGCATTGTGATTTCACAAAAGCCTTGCATTTTTGCAGCAACACCTCCCTTCCTTTATAATCTGTTCTTTTAGAAATAAATGCCAAAACTGCACTTGCCATTCTCAAGTCCTGCTGTGCCTACATTGGAGCTTTCTGTGACATGTATGAGGACACCCTGATTCCTCTGCACTGAGGTACTCTGACGTTGCCCTCTATTTGGTGAAGAAGTTGCCATTCTGTTGCTCTTATAAAAATGGATACACTCATACTTCGTGTAGTTTAGTTTCATCTGCCAATTGCTTGCCCAAATTATCCATATCCATTTCAAAATTTCTTACATATTGGTTGCAATTTCACACCTATGTTATTGTCATCTAAACATTTGGTTCTACCATGTCTATCGCCGCAAATATGTAATAGTACAGATTTCCAATAGTTGGGGCCTGGAGACTGAGCCCTATGGCACCCTAAAAGTTGAATTTTGCCTTACTGAATATGACCCATTTATTCCATCTAACTGCATTTTTTGTTTCACCAATCCGGTCTCCAACTGAACAGTCACTTCTTATGACATGTGATCTTATTCTGCAGATTAATCTTTTGTGCACACTTTATTCAAGGCCTTCTGGAAGTCCGAATACTACATCTCCAGCATCCTCATTATCCAGCTGGCTTGTCACATCTTTAACAAACTCCAACAAATAATTGAAACACGAATTATCCGTCGTAAAATCATGTTGACTCCGATGGAGTTTGGTTTGAATTTACAAATATCCTGCCATTAATTCCTGAATAATAGATTCTAAGAATCTTTCTCAAATTCCAACAGTTTTCTCAGTAATTTTTATTCCATTGTGGAGGTGATAATTTTGAATTCTGACCTCTCTATTATATCTACGTTCCCTCCAATCCTGTATGATTCGCACGTGGTTGAAATGACCTGGTCTGATTGCTCTTTAAGAGGTATGGGCGGCTGATTTGACTAACTCTCTTCCTTGTGTACAAAGTCAGTGGACGGGTGTCTTTGCGTGCCCCAAAACCATTGTCTTGATGGCCTGAATGTTTTGCTACTCTTGATGCGTAAAAGGCTGGAGGGCTTATGTAATATTCCTGTTGCTCTGTAATAGTTTTCAGAGCTGATGTTGTCTTCTCATATTCCTCCATAACAGGCTGGAGTTGGTGAATGGTCTTCTCCCGCATTCCTGAAATGGGAAAAAGAGGGAATATTTAGTCTCCTGTTCCCATAAACCCGACACGTGAGGTGAACGTCTTCCTGCTTTCCAATAAGAAGTCTCATAAGTTTCCATCCTTCTCCAATTCCAGTGCAACAGGCTCTATGGGGCTGAATGGCCTCGTGTTATCCCACTGACACAATCTCCAGTCACTGTAGGACTTCTTCCAGTTCCTGTGTTACTAACTTGACGAGGTTGAATGGACAGATCCTGTTGCTGTGTATCAGGCTACTGGTGCTGCATGCCCTCCTCTTGACCCAGTGTTATTGACTTGAGGGGCTGGTTGACCTCCTCCTCGAATTGTACATCAGGCTCCTGAGGCTGAATTAGTCTCGTCCAATTCTGGTGTAACAGGGTGTAAGGCCTGAATATCCTGCTCTTCCTTTGTAACAGGCTCGAGAAATGCAATCGATTCCTCCATTTGCTGTGTAATTGGCATCTGTTGCTGATTCCTTCGAGTCTTCGATGTAAAAATAAGATACTCTTTCATACGAAAAAACTCCAGTGGGTATTGGGTCAATCTGATCATCCTAACACGTTCACTGCAGGTATGTGTTGGTTGAACCATCTCTGAGCTGCTTCCAATACAACAATATCCTTTCTTCATCGAACAGACTAAACGTGTACACGCTACTCCAGTTGTGTTCTCACTCAGATATTGTACAGTGGTAGCAGCACTTTGCCAGACTGCTGTAAGGGTCCCATCCAGGTTAGAGGAGTGTCAGCTATCTGGAGAAATGCACTGTATTGTTAAAATTTCATTGTCCTTCTCTACTCCACAAGCATAACCGGAGATCTAGTGAAAATGCTACAATGGCACTTGAGAAGAAAAGGTAAAGTGTGACAAGATGGTCTCACTGTGAACATAGGCCTCATCAAATGTCTCACCTGGATCTGCCATTAATCTGCCCGGAGCCCACGTGGATCAGATTCCACAGAATCTGCTGAGGTGGAGCTCAAAAACAGAAAGAAGAAGCACCCATTGATGGGAGTTATATATCAATGTGCAAACTGCAATAGAGATGTTGGGTATGTTATAAACAGGAAATTCGATAGACGAGTTTGTGGGCACTGCAGATTAAAGTTGCATCTAAACGGTGTTAAATCAAGCAAATGAAAATGCTGGGAACATGGATTGCATGAGCGTTTATGAGCTGGTCTGCTTTAACTATGTAGTGAACACTGAGTTAGACTTCAGGCTGTTCGGAATTGTTCCCTGAGGACGACGTAAAACAAAACTAAGGTGATGGAGACAAGTAGAATGAATGGACAAAAACATAGCAGATGAAGAGAAATGTGTCTCATTTTTTTAGAAAAAGAGAACAGCAGCCTGTCATTTGAAAAGGGTTTGGTTGAAAAGTGTTGATATATAAAGGGACTTCTAATTCATTATTTGTTTCCTTCTGCGCAGACATCCGAGGTCCATGCAAGGCATTGATTACTGAAACCAGAAGTCAATACTGGAAATAGCATGGACATGCTGACCAGTGTACATAGACCCAACACCAACTGGGGAGCTGCAACATTGTAAAATGATCTGCATCTCCCTGTACACGAGTCACTGAGGCAATATTTCAGGAACAGAAAGCGGTTAAGAACATAAATGGTGTGTTGACCTACATTTCAAAGGGATTTGAGCCCAGGAGTGAGGGTGACCTACTGCAGCTGTACAGGCCCTTGGTAAGCTCCCACCTCGAACTTTGTGCAATATTGTGTACACATTTGGTCTCCTTACCTAATAAAGGACAAACCTGACATTGAGGGTGAGCACCGGAGGATGACCAGACTGATCTCTGGGATGACAGGCTTGTTGCGGGAGCAGAGTTTGAGGCGACCGGGTTTGTATTCCATGGCGTTAAGGAAAATGAGTGGAGATGTCAGTGAAATGTATAAAACTCTGACAGGGTGAGACAGATTGGAAGCAGGGATGATAATTCCCCTGGCTGGGACGTCTAAAACAATGGGCCACATTATTAGGTACAGACAGGCCTCTCTGCATTGAGATGAGAATAAATGCCTGCACTCAGAGACTGGGGAACCTGGGGAATTCTCTCACACATCAGGCTGACGACGGGAAGGCACTGAATATAAATATGGTTATCTCGACATGAAAGGGATACAGATAGTGCAGGAGTGTGGTGTGAGGATCGGTGATCAGACACCATTATATTGAACGGGGGAACAAAAAGATGCATCAAAGGGACTGCTGAATGTAATACTTAATATCTTTTCCAATAGTTAATCACGTTAAGGATGCGTATAATTTGTGGGAGAAGGCCATGAGGGATATGTTCAGCTATGAACAAGAATGGGGAAGGCTCAATGCACTGAATGGCCCACTCCTTTCCCAATGTTTCTGAGCAGTCTGTGGGAAAGCTCTGTCATAGTTGTCACAAGCTCTCAAATGTTAGGGAGGAGGTCTCTGCAAGATGCATAGAACTGTGTTTCTCATTCCCGTTTCCAATACCGAGGCTGGGGCTGGGTGTTCTGTCTGGTTTTATCCTTTGGGACCTCAGAACAGTTTGAGACAATTAATTGTCTTGCTTGGCCGATTCAGAGACCATTGAAGAGTGCATCACATGTCTGCGTGTCTGGAGTTACTTTTCTGCCAGACTAGGACAGCACAGAACATTGAATTCCGGAAAGTACATTGTGGAAAGACAACTACTGCCACCAGATTTTACACCTCGATATTTTATTAATTGTTTTTAACTTCCACCAGTTGCCAGAGCATTATTCTGGTTTGATCAGTAATCTAGTGACATTTCCACAACAGCACCAACTCCACATGAGGACCTATCAGAAACTACACTGAGCAGGTTATTTCTGTGCTGGTGGACAGAAATCTTCTATCACCATTTATGACTGGATGCGGCAGGACTGTTGGTTGTTGATTCATTTCGACCTCTCTACCAGATGTCATTCCTGCTGTTTGGAATATAAGCAGTTAAGTGAAGTAGCTTAAATGGGTTGTCATCAGGTTTAAGTACACATGGTTCTGATCGTGGAATGCTCACCCACACTCGACACTGAATTAAACATCAGTTCGATGATAGTGGTGGACTGAAGGATGATTCCGAGCAAAAGATTAAATGTTGCGTTTGAAAACAATCCTGCTCCTGCTGCTGCTGTGGTCTAGAAAACCACATGAATATCCCGTTTTAAGCGGCATTATCTGCAATACAGTTCTACTGTCTGTCCCCCCAAATTCACCTATGACCACTACTCTAGTTTCTGATGTGGTAACACTTCAATTTTGATATTTGCATTCTTCTGAAGGTCTATCCATGGTGTCAAACCCCTAATTTTCACATCCCTCAAAACCCTTCCACATGTTCATCTGAATCGTTTCCTCTCCAGTAGAGCCATCTTCTATGTTTAATGTGAATGTGTTTCGCTCTATGTCTCTCCCTGACCATGACTGAAATTTGCGTAGTGTCGGTGATTCCAGCCGTATGTAGTTTCAGAACCAATGAATTTGTGCACCTGGCGTTATTGTTCATTTCCCAGTCTATGGCGCTCTATGTTGACAGGGCGTTCGAGGACATTCGACAGAAATTGCTGGAGAAACAAAGCAGGTCTAGCAACATCTGTGGAGGGAAAGCAGATTGAAACTTTCAGGTCCTGTGACCCTTCTTCAAAACTCTCAACTTCTCCAAGAATTTGTATTTGTGTTTCAGATTTCGAGAATCTACATTTCTTTTTATATTGAAAATAGTTTCTTGAATCCTGTTTATTTCTGGAGAAACTCAGCAGGTCTAGCAGTATCTTCAGAGACAGAGAAACAGAGTTCAAGTTTCAAGTCCAGCGTGATTCATCTTCAGAAATGAAACGGATTAGAAAATGAGCTTTTAATACATTTTCAGAGGTGAAGGGGGGATAATCGGAATTGGAGAATGTGGAGGCTGAGTGCAAAAGACAAACGGGCTTTTAGCTGTGATGAAAGAGAAACCGATGTAAAATAGGTGTAAATTAATTTGTGAATGGGGGAAATGGGTTCACTTAGTTGAGTACAAGGTAAACAAGACACAGACAAAACAAGGTCATAGAGGCACTGGGAGGGAGATTGTGCGAAAAATGGAGAACATCCATAATGAGGTAAGGCTGTGAAGTTATGGAATTGAATATTAACCCCTACAGGCCGTAACGTACTAAAGCGTAAAGCGAGGTGTTACTCGAGTTTGGGTTATGCTTGATTGGAACATTGCAGCAGCCCAGCACCGAAATTTTAGCATGAGAGCAATGTAGGTTATTGTAATGCGTAGCAATGAGAAGGTCAGGTTTATTCCTACAGAGAGAGTGGGAGTGTTCTTCAAAGCAGTCTCTGTTTGGTTTTGGAGAAGGTGAGGGCTGTGAATGCTGGAGATCAGAGTGAAAATGTTTTGTGCTGGAAATGCACAGCAGGTCAGGCATCTGAGGAGTAGGAGAATCGAACTTTCGGGCATAGTCCCTTTGTCATGAAAGTGGACCCAAGGGGGCTGAGAGATAAAGGAGAGCAGGGTGCGTCTCGGGGGAAGGGATCTAGGAAGGTGATAGGTAGATGCAGAAGGAGGGGTGACGGTGATATTTCAGAGCAGATGGTGGTGTCCATAGATGGGAAGGAAAATGGATAGGCAGGACGGCCCAAGAGGCCAGTGCTGAGTTGGAGGATTGGATCTGGGATAAGTTTGGAAGAAGGGAGATGAGGAAACTGGTGAAACTGACATAGATGCCATGTGGTTGGACGGTCCAAAGGAGAAAGATGAATGTTCCTCCTTCAGACGTCTGTTGGCTTGAATTTTCAGGTGGAGGAGACCCAGGACTTGCATGTCCTTGGCCCAATTGGGGGGCGAGTTGAAGTTTTCAGCCACGGGACGGTGGGGTTGTTGGGTCCGTGTGCCCAGGGGATATTCCCTGAATGATTCCACAAGTGGCTGTCCATTCTCCCCAATGTAGAGGAGTCTCACCCCCATAACTAAACTGTCATCTCCCAGAGTATTACTACCTCAACACTTCAGTGGATATCCAATCCATAGCCTGCACTCTTATCGTCCCAGAACACTGCACCACGTTTCTACCTTCTACCTTAAATTCAGAAACCTGACTATTCCGTTCGACCCGTAGTCTCTGCCTGCTCCTGCCCCTCCGATCGTATCTCCTCCAACCTTGACACCATCCTGTCCCCATTTGTCTAGGAGCTCCCCACAGGCATTCGGGATACTAACCTTGCCCTCCACCTCCTCCATGACTTTCGTTTCACTGCCCCCAACGCCTCACCTTTACCATGCACATCCAATCCCTGTACATGGTCAACCGCCATGATGAAGACCTCCAAGCCCTCCGTTTCGTCCTCTCGGGCTGATCCAACCGGTATGCCTCCAGCAGCAAACATATTGAACTGGCTGAACTGGTTTTCACCCTCAACGACATATTCTTCAAAATTTTCCCACTTCCTCCAAACTAAGGGCTAGCCATCGGCACCCGCATGAGCCCCGGCTTTACCTACCTCTTCGTTGGGTACTTGGAACAGTTTATCTTCTCCAGCTACACTGGCACCACTCCTCACTTATTCCTCCGGTATATTGATTAATATATCGGCGCCGCCTTATGCTCCCACAAGGAGTTGAACAGTTCATCAACTTCATGAACACCTTCCACCCCAACCTCAAGTTCACCTGGACCATCTTGGTACCTCCCTTCCATTCCTGGATGACTCCAATTCCATTTCCGGTGACAGACTCAATTTGGACATTTACTGCAAACGCACAGACTACTGAACATGAAAAAAACAATAAAAAAGAAAAAATTGAGTTTAATGTGTACAAGTGTGAGGTGATGCACTTTGGACGGAGTAATCGGAATGCAAAGTACTGGGCTAATGGTAAGATTATTTTCAGTGCAGATGAGTAGAGAGATCTCGGTGTCCATGTACACAGATCCCTGAAAGTTGCCAACCAGAATGACAGGGTTGTTAAGAAGGCATACAGTTTTTTGGCTTTTATTAATAAAGGGATTGAGTTCTGGAACCAGTAGGTTATGCTGCAGCTGTATAAAGCTCTGGTACAGCCACGCTTGGAGCATTGTGATCTGTTCCGGTCACCGCTTTATAAGAAGGATGTGGAAGCTTTGCAAAGGGTGCAGAGGAGATTTACTGATTGCCTGGTACGGACAGAATGCCTTACAACGGAAGGCTGAGGGCCTTGAGGCTGTTCTCGGTAGAGAGAGGAAGGTTGAGAGGTAACTTAACAGAGACATACAAGATAATCAGAGGGTTAGATAGGGTGGATAAGGAGAGCCTTTTTCCAAGTATGGGAACGCCAAACACGAGGGGACACAACTTTAAATGAGGGGAAATAGGAATAAGAATGATGTCAGAGGTAGTTTCTTTACTCAGAGTGTAGAGAGGGTATGGAATGCTATGCCTGCAACGGAAGTAGATTCGCCAAGTTTAAGTGCAAATATGTCGTTATTGGACAAGCATATGGATGTACATGGAGGAGTGTAGCAAGGATGGGCTTCAGATTATAATGACAGGGCGGCGCAACAACGAGTGCCGAAGGGTCTGTACTGCGTTCTAATGTTCTATGTTCCATGTAGAATGTTCTATGCAGCTACCTGGACTACAGACCCTCCCACACACCCCCTGTGTAAATACGCTATCCCTTATTCCCAATTGCTCTGTCTTCACCGTATCTATTCCCAAGAGGAGCAATTCGACTCCAGAACAACCCAGATAGTCTTCTAATTCTAAGGCTGCAATTTACCCTCCCAGGAAGTCAACAATCCCCTCCAGCCCATCTCGTTCATTTCCTACACCTCTGCCCTTTGAACCTCACCCCTCCAATCGCAACAAGGACCGAACCTCCTGGTCCTCACCTTCCATCCTGCCAACCTCCGGCTACAATGCTTTGTCCAACATTTCTACCACCTACAAACTGATCCCGCCTCTAGGAATAAATTCCCCTCCCACCCCATCTGCATTTCTGAGAGACCATTCACTTCACGACTCCATATTTAGTTCCATGCCCTCCACAAACGCACCCTGCTCTCCCAACACCTTCCCCTGCCACTGCAAGAGGTGTAAAACCTCGACACCCACCTCCAGCCAATGTCTCAAAGGATACTTCCACGTGCAGCAGAGCTTTTCCTGCACGTCCAAGCACCTCAGATTTTGTGACTGTTGCTCACAAAGTGGTGTACTCAACATTGGGGAGAAAGGATGATTACATACAGAATGTTTCAGGGAACATCTCTGGGACGCACGCTCTGAAAATCCCCACCGCCCCATGTCCATCTACTTCAAATCCTCCTCCTCCTGCAGCAGGGACATCCACGCCCTGGGCCTCCTCTTTCACCACACGCTAGTCACTCAACACAAGGGGTAAGAACGTCTCATCTTCTGCCTTGTGACTCTACAACTCGGCACCTCCTTCTTGAACTGTCGGACCTGTCCATCTTCCTTCCCACCTATGCACTCCACACTCTGCTGCGACCAATCAGCAAGCACCTTCCAGCTGCATTCATCTATGGCCTTCCAACTTTCTTTGCCTCTCTCATTTATCTCTCTGCCCCCTAGCTGCCCCCATCCACAACCTTGATGAACAACAAATATCCTCTTGCTCATTGATGCTGCCTCATTTGTTGTGCTTTTCCTGCACCACACTTCCTCGCTCATTTTTATCTCCACAAAAGTGAAGGAGCCTACATTGTGAGCAACAGTGACAGGAGACTGGACTGAACGAATGCAAGTGAAATGCTGCTTCAGGTGGAAGATAGAATCGCAAAATCCTTCAGAACTGAGACAGACTTTTGGCCCGAACTGATCCATGCCAGCCAAAACATACGTCCTTGCTAATTCCATTTTCCTGCACGTTGCCCATATCCTTCTAATACTTTCCGAGCCATGTATTTATCCAAATGCAATTTAAATATTGTTATTATACTCGTCTCAATCTCTTCTGCTGGCAGCTCAAACCATATCTGTACCATCCTCTTTATAAAAAAATTGCCCTTCAGGTTCCCTTTTATTCATTGCCGTCTAATCTTGAACTGGTGCCCTCTAGTCCTCAATTCCCCAATCCTTGGACAAACACTGAGTGCATTCACACTATCCATGTCTCTCATGGTCACATTCACCAAAATAACTCACCCCCCCCCCCCCCACCCCTCAGTCTCCTACGCTCTAAATATTTCCTAGCTTGTCCAACTTGCCCCTATATCTCAAATCATTGAATCCTGGCAACATTCTTGTTAATTCCTTCTGCACTATATCCAGTTGAATAACATCCTTCCTAAAGCAAGGGAAACAAATCTGAACACAAAACTCCAAGTGCAGCATCGCCAAGATCCTCTACGACTGCAACAAAAACATCCGAACTCTCAAGGCCCTGATACTCAAGGCACTGATTGATGATAAAGGCCAGTGTGCCAAAAGCCTTCACACCGCTGTATTTACTTGTGACTCCACTTTCAGAGAACCATGCATCTGAACTCCAAGGTACTTATGTTCAACTACTCTTTTAAGGTCCTACCTTAACTTGATTTCCAAAATGCAAGACCTCACATTTACCTGTATTCTACTCCATTTGCCATTTCTCGACCCACTTCCCCAGCTGGTCATGGTCCTTCTGCAACTTCTGATAACCTTTCTCAGTGTCCACAATACCGCCTAATTTATTGTCATCTGTAAACGTGGTTAATACGCCTTGTATATGCTCATGCAAATTATTGATATGGATAACAAATAGTAATGGGCCCACCAACAACCCGACAACGGCATTTCACTGCTCATAGGCCTCCAGTCCGAGAAAATTGTTCCAATATTACCCTCCACTCACTACCTTCAATCCAATTGGTTATGCAATTTGCCAGTGCGGCATGGATTCTGTGTGATCTCACCTTTGAGAGCAGCCTATTGTGTGGAACCGTATCAAAGACCTTACTGAAATCGAACCAGACGGCATCTACTGCCCTGCGCTCATCATCCTTCTTCGTATATATGATATGTGTTGTGTTGCTGAGAATTTCAGAATGAATCCACAATAATTTCAAATATCCAGCTTTGTTTTTTCTTCGATGTAAACGACAAGTTAATCGTGGAGACCTCCGGAGGAACAGCTTTAATTGTGCTTTTCCGACATCTGTTTAGTTTATTTAGCCACCAGCTGTTCTCCTTGTCCTAACGAGAGAGTCGAGGAAAAAAACTGGTTCAAACTGATTTTCTTTGTTTGAACCACACTTGCAAGTGTGCTTTTTGCAATAGCATTTGTAAATTTAACCCTTCTTACGCTGCAACGTAATCACAAAACTTTCAATATATTCCACAACTTTCTGACTTATTTGCCCAAGATTTCTACTCATAAACAAAAGGGTCCACTAAGCTGAGTTACCAACGGTTTCAGCTTGCCTGGTCACATATAATTTCCTCTCTTCTGCATCCCTCTCTCATTAAAAAGGACAACTATATTTGCCAGTTCTCTGGGACTCTCCATGACTCCAATGATTGCTGAAAGATCAAAAGCAATGCCCCCATAATCTCCTGTACTATCACGTGAGAACAATAGGGTGCAGTCCATCAGATGTGGCAGATTTATTCACCTTCAGACCTTTCAGCTTCCCCCGCACCTTCTCGTTCGTGGTGGTCACTACACTCACTTCTCCCCATTGACTCTCACACACTCCAAACTCTCACCATTGCAATGCGTCGCTCTGCATTCCCTCCGCTGGAAACCAAACATCAACATCAAACCAGTGGACTACCGGGAAGTTTGCAGTGGTAATCTGGCGCACCAAACTTTACATCACTGAACACAAGCACCAACTTGCGGACACCTCCTCCTACAGGCACTCAACGACCTCACTTCCCATCACCAAACTATCGTCTCCCAGACCATTTACTACCTTGTCACCTCAAGGATCGCCCATTCACAACCTCCAACCTCATAGTCTTTGAAACTCGCACTGGCTGGTTCTACCTCCGAACTACAATTCAAAAACTGACCCTTGATCCCTGCCTGATCATGCCTCTTGAACTTAGTCTAGTCCTTCACGCCATCTTGTCCCCCGTGGTCCAGGATCTCCCAACATACATTCGGGGCATCAGTCACACCCACCGCCTCCAAGACTTTCTGTTCCCCACTCCCCAAAGCCTTATCGTCACCATGGGCATCCAGTCCCTGAACACATCTATCCGCCACGACAAAGGCAGCCAAGCCCTGCACTCTTCACTATTATGTATCTAATAATCTACTGCAATCGTCTTTTATATTATTAAGAAGTTAACTGTCATGCTACGTCTTCTCCTCCTTATTGATTTTACGAGCTATCTTCCACTGGCATTTAAAGGCATCATTATCCTTTGGATTCCCAATACTCTTCACTGCCCTGTATGCTTATTCCTTTGCTTTTAGGACACCATTGACTTCACTCAGGAGGCACTGTTGCGGTGTCCTACCCGAGGATGGCTGTTGTTCTTTGGGATGGGTTTCAGCTTTGCCTCCGAATGATCCTGGAAACACCTGTCTTTGCTGCTTCTGTTGTCTTCTGTGCTTGGTGTCCCTCACAACTAGCTCCTCCCTCATATTATTGGAGTGACATTCATCCATTATAATCGAGTCACATTCAAAAGTAAACCGCAGATCTCAACTGAAAGAGAGGTTGGAGGTTTGAGAGATGGGGCACAGAGAACTGTTGGAAGGTTTATTAACAAAATATAAAGACAACGAGTGAGAATGTGAATGAGGAAATAATAATACGTACTTTCTTATTTCTTTTTTCAATTCGTAAGTGCTGTGGTCCCTTGTACAGTGTATGTAAATTGGAATAATAATATGTTCACATTCGAGGTCGGATGGCAGAACCTTTATCTCCAATAATATAACAGACACTAGCTGTTGACAGAACCCAGCAGAACAATTGATTTATTTCCCTTTAGAAAGAAAATAAAATAAGGTGGGATACCAGAAGCAGGCATTTATGACACTCTTACTGATAAGACTGACAACCTGGGTGGGGATGGTGTAATGGGCAGCGTTGAAAGAAGGGGGACTGGACACCTCAGGTGAGGATCGAAGAATGCTTCACACATCTTGTACATCACGTTCAGTGCTATGCTAACTGTAGCTCCGTTGTTAATTCTTGGGTCTTGTCCATAAACGAACATTCTTATCCACCTGCACACATTGATTATTCCGTGTAGATGATGTCATTTCTCTGAATCCAATTCAAATTATCCTGTTTTGTTGACATTGTAACTCATCATTAAGTCTTCCAGATGAATTCAGTTCCTTTCCCTGTGTTTTACTTTACTCTGATTATTTAAAAAGAAAACAATGTTGGTGGCTGGGAGTCTCCACAGTCGCTGTCTCATATTCTTTTGTTTTTAAGCAGTGACACATACATTCTGTCTCTGAACATTCAATCCATTGAATATGGTCAATAAGATTAACAGCAGACAATGTCAATATCCCACCCAGAGCAGCTATTGTTGTTTCATTAAAAGTATTGTAGTGAAGGGGGGCAACTGGAGCTGATTGTTCAGTGACTGTGATTGATGTCAGTCTCCATGGATCCTTACTGTGTTACAGGAGAGTTTCTCTCTTTTATAAATAAGGGGCTTCTTTCAATGTTTATTCCATAGTTTCTGCAAAAGTATCACCCTCAACAGGACTGGGATCAGCAGCTCCAGAGAATGGGGCAAGAGAGCTCAGAATCTGAGAACATTAGACTTAAATGTGACAACAATGTATCAGAATCTGAGAACAATAGTCTAGAATGTTCCAACAATGGATAGGAATTTATCCGATGGTCTTTACTGGGTTACCAAGGAGTGGTTATTGTTAACGTTGAGAATACAACGTGTACTGATGATTATTCAGGCAGGTTACCACCACTTACTCGCAATTGCTGGTGTCCCTGGTACGTCTACGTCTCTCTACTTATGACTTATGTGAACAAATAACAAAGAACAAGGAAAATTACAGCACAGAAACAGGCCTTTCGGATCTCCAATCTTGCCTTGATCCAAATCCTCTGTCTAAACCTGTCGTGTATTTTCTAAGGGTTTGTATCCCTTTGCTCCCTGTCCATTCACGTATCTGTCTAGATACATCTTAAGTGATGCTATTGAGTGCTCCTCTACCTCCTCTGCTGGCAACGCGTTCCAGGCACACATCACACTCTGCGTGAAGAACGTTCCTCGCATATCTCCCTTAAAATTTTGCCCTCTCACTTTGAACTCGTGGATCCTACCAAATTAGTGCACCAATGTGGAGAAAAAAGCCTCTTGCTATCCACCCTTTGTGTACCTCTCATGATTCTGTAGACATCCATCAGGTCCACCCTTAACCTGCGTTTTTCTAATCAAAGTAATCCTACTCTACCCTTTCCATAGCTAGCGCCCTCCCTACCTGGCAACACTCTACTAAATCTACTCAGCAACCTCTCCAAAACATCCGCATCCTTTTGGTACTGTGGCAACCAGAAATGTACACAGTATTCTAAATGTGGCCAAACCAAAGTGATATACAACTGGAATATGACCTTCCAACTCTTGTACTCAATATCCCTTCCGACGAATGAAAGCATGACGTATGCCTTCTGACCACGCTACTGTCCTGCGTTGCTACCCTCAGGGGACAATGAACCTGAACACCCTGATCTCTCTCTACATCATTTCTTCCTCGGACTTTACCACTTACTGTATAGTTCACTTTTGAATTGGATCTTCCAAAATGCATCACCTCACATTTGCCGAGATTAAACCCCATCTGCCATTTCTCTACCCAACTTTCAAATCTGTATATATTCTGCTGTATTCTCTGAGAACCACGATGAATGCCATCATTACTTCGGTCACCTATATTTGGCAAAGAAGTATTGTATTCACTTCCAATCACAAATTCCACTCCTATTCCATGCATTTACTACCCTTCATTGTTCATAATCTGTTCATAACCACAGTGGCCAGTTTAGTCTTGCGCTGATTCGTATCGTAATATTCCCTCTATCAACAAATCTGTCAACTACCACCTCCATAATATCCCATGTCTTCAATCCTGTCTCGATGATGTCATCCACATCTTTCTGCTTGCAATTCTCTTCTGGCTTCTCTTACAGTTAGAAATAGTTTGATTGAAAACATATTCTTGTCTCTCCCTGGACCTATGACAGATAGAAAGAGTGAAACCAGTTTGATTCTAAATTGATGCGGTCACAGCTTTTTTTCAACTCTTTCAACATAACTAGTAACCTTCCACAGGACGAGAACTGTGCTTTCAGTGACCATGAAACGACGGTTTCATTGAACTGTTTTGATTCTAGAACTTTCTGAGCAGGAGAAGGTGCCATGTCCATCATGTCCCAAGTGTAGTGCTCCGATGTGTTCAATCAGTGTCAGAGGCCACCTCTGTCCTCCCGTGGGGGGGAATACATTCGGCCTGTCTCCACTGAAAAAAAAAGATACATAAAATGGTCTGGAAATGTTTGGAGACAGGGTATCTGGTGAAAATGATAAAGTGTGAGATTAGAATTAATAAAGAGAAGTTACTTGTAAAATTAATTTAATTGAAGGCTGGTAAGTTGCTGCATCAGATGAGCCCCATCACAGAGTGTCCAGGAAGCTGGCAATACAGCTCGTGAAAGAATTATGGATTCAGACAGCAAGGAAACAGACTCTTTGGTCCAACGACTCCATTCTAACCGCAATCCCAAATTAACCCAGTCCCATCTGCCTGCGCCTGAACAATATCCCTCTGAATCTTTCCTATCCACGTCTTTTTGTAACTACAAGAAAGGATGATCGAATATTCTTCAAAATTCTTTGTGCTTGGCAAATTCTAATTCCTGCTCACTAGAAAGTAGCTTCTTTGATCCAAAATATTTAAAATGGGAGACGTAAGAATTACAAAATAAAATCACTGACGTTTGGACAACTTGTCAATGCTTAGGAAAACCTTTGAATCTTTTGTAAGGAATGTTATAACTAGACACTTGGGGAATCATTTCCCTTCTTGGCAGAATCAGATTTGATTGAGGATAGGGAATTCATCTTTGAGAAATGTGTCGAGTTTATTTAGTTGAAGCATTAACAAATGAGAACCAGTGGGAGTGGTGTGTTAAATTTTGCAGAATAAATTTGACATGGTTATTAACAGATGAGTGAAAGTCAATTATTAAGTGGATTGATCATTTGTTATTGGAGACAATATGGAGAGCAGCACTCTTTGCTGCACTGAAGGCTTTTACTCATGTGGTAACACATGTAACAGTGTTTGAATTAGAGCAAATTGCAAGGCAGACAAATGATCGGATATGGGCAACAAATGGAATACATCTCATTTTGCATTGACTAAGTGGTGTGATATTGGGCGGTGTTGTTCAAAGGACCTGCATTTCCTTTATCAGGATTCATCAGAATAATACACTTAGGTTGAAGAAATGGGCGTATTAAATGTTATGTTGCCCTTCATTGCAAGATAATTCAAATACGTAAGTAAAACCAACGTCCTGCAATTGTGGAGATTTGCTGAAAGAATTTTTCAGCACTGTTTACAGACTTGAACTCATTTATAAGGAATTATCTCATTACCACAGACACTGATGGTGGTACCATGGGGAGAGACTGAAGAAACAGAGTGTTTAGTCTGTAGAGCTGTGAGACAGTTGCACTGAAACTTGAGTGTTGGCGACGATCACTTATTACCAAAAGAAACATTGATAGCCTGAGAAATACTATACTTTACCCAGAGTTGGTTGATTTATTGCAATGTGCACCAAAGTACAGTGAAAAGCTTTGTTTGCAACCCGTACAGGCAGATCCCAGTAAGCAATCATATGCAGGTCATAGGATGAAATAAAACGTGGATAGAGTAAGGCATTCAGATTATGTGTCCCAAACAAGAACAACGTGAACAAGATTAACAATATTTGAAGTCGAGAGTGCATTCATCAAACTAATGGGGTTTTCCTACTCGGTTATGTGCCGCTGTATAACCCCGCAGTGACTGAGAGAGAGGCACAGGCTCTTAATGAGCCCTCTCCGCGTTAATGTGCAGTCGGTGTGTGTATGTTACGTTGTTCACAAAGCCCAAGAGCAGACACAACACCTTTTTTCTAAAACGGTGAGCATTTCCAACCAGGTTCTGACCTGCATAGCGAACATGAGTCTGTCTTCTCGGACGTAGAAGATGCATCCGTGACTCTTCAAAGAAAATGTTTATCTTCCATCTTCACTGCGATAAAACCACGTTAAAGACCCATCTTTGTACCATGTGCAATGGTGCAACGAGCAACAACGTCTGTCCATTTGTTTGTCATTTGAACATGAATTACATCATTCTGTTACTATACAAGTGAATTGCGGGGGAGAATGGACTCCTTCTGTTCCAGTGTAAGTCAGTCAAATGGATGAATGGCCTTCTCCTGCTCTTCTGTAAATGAGTTGAGGCGCTAAATGGTCTCCTGTTCCTGTGCAAGTGGCACATTGGGGTGAATGTCCTCCTCCTGTTACTGTGTAAGTGACACAAGGGGCTGAATGGTCTCCTCCTGTTCCTGTTCAAGTGACGCAAGGGGCTAAATGGTCTCCACTTGCCCCTCTGTAAGTCATTCAAGAGGTTGAATGGCCTCTTCCTGTTCTTGTGAAAGTGACTCAAGGGGCTGAATGGACTCCTCCTGTTCCTTTGAAAGGGACTCAAGGGGCTGAATGGTCTCCTCGTCTTCCTGTGCTCGTGAGCTATGGTACTGAATGGCCTCCTCCTGTTCCAAAGTAAGTGAGTCAAGATGCTGAATGGACTCTTACTATTCATTTGTAAGTGTGTTGAGGGGCTGACTGGCTTCCTGCTGTTCCAGTGTAAGTGACTAAAGGGGCTGAATTGCCTCCTCCTCTTATAATGTAAGTGACTCAAAGGGCTGAATGGCCTCATCCTGTCCCTGCATTAGTTTCTCAAGGGGCTGAATGACCTCCACTTGCTCCTGTGTAATAGTCGCAAGGGGCTGAATGGCCTCATCCAGTTCCTGTGTAAGTGCGTTGAGGTCATAATGGCCTCCTCCTGTTCTTGTAAAAGTGACATGACAGGCTGAATGACCTCCTCCTATTCCGGTGTAATGAGTCAAGGGCCTGAATGGCTTCCTCTTGCACCTGTATTAGTGACTCAACGAACTGAATGGCCATCTCCTTTTTCTGTGGAAGTGACTCAAGTGGCTGAATAGCCTCCTCCTGTGACTGCATTATTGCCTCAAGTGGCTGAACGACTTCCGCCTGATCCTGTGTAAGTGACTCAAGGGCCTGAATGGCCTCCTCCTTTTCTAGTGTTAGTGATGCAAGGGACTGTATGGCATCCTCCTGTCATTGTGTAAGTTACACAACAGACTGATGGCCTCCTCCTGTTCCTGTGAATCAAGGGGCTGAATGACGTCATCGCATTCCTGTGTAACTGCCTCAAAGGACTGAATGGCCTCCTTCTGTTCCTGTGTAATTGACTCAAGGGGTTGAATGGCCTCCTCCTGTCTCTTTTGTAAATGACTTGAGCAGATGAATAGTTTCTTCCTCAAATGATTGGTATGGGCCAAGGGCCTGATTGGGTAAAAGTGGTTCCTGTTTAACAGCTCGAAGTGCTGCCTCATGTGATGAACCTGTAGCTTTAAGAGGTCACTTTGTCCGAGTTTCTGTTAAGAGTTGGTGAGCTGGTTAGTTAAGACCACTTGAGTAAACAGCTGGAGAGGCCTTGGGTATATATTAATGCAGCCTGAATGGGGGTGGCCAGCTCTCAAATTAGGATATCTGTGTTTTAGTTTCGCAGTAGTGGCAGAAGCTCTTGGGATGTCAAAAGAGTTGGAAGCTTCAGTAAATGTCTCCTGGCTGCTACACTCTCTGAGTTTTCTCTGGATTATTTTTTTACCTCCTGCACTGGACCACTGTATGTGAGAATCTGCGTCTGAATGTGCCTTTTTGCCAAGCGGTTCTGTTTCTAGGATTTTACTCGATCGGTGCAATTAGTTAATAATAGGTACTGTATTTATTAATCGGTTAATTATTCCAATCATGTTAAGTTATTTTAAATTCCTCTTTCTTTGATTATATTTTAATGACGGTGTTTAAATAAAATGTTTTGGATAACATTGAGAAGTTTGACTGGTCACATTGCACCTGGACCAGTTACGTCACATTTGCCTTTAGAATAAGAAAATGTTTGGATCTAGGATACTGCCCTAAAATGTTTTGAAGTGCTCTGCTCTGGTCTATAAAACTTCATTCCTTCTCTTCCTGTGTGATAAGCTTCAGGGACTGAATGGGCTATCCCTTTTCCTGTGCAGTAGTATTGGTGGGCAGAATGGCTTTTTCATATTCTTGTAAAGTGAGCTTGAGATGCTGACTGAGCTCCTCCTTTCACGAATGTCTAGCAGTACTGTTACATGAATGTTACCGAGATTCTAATAGCACAGGCCTGACTGCTGTCCAGGTTTTGCAGCAGATGGACAGACACACTGGTTCAGAAACTGAGGGCTGACACATTGTACTGGACCTTGTGTGATCTTCAGGGACCATTCCCCACTTCTGACCTTATGATAGGGAAAGGCTTTGCTGAAGCAGCTGAAGATGGTTAAGGTGAGGAAAGCTACGCTCAGGATCTCCTGAAGAGATGCCATGGGACTGTGAGGATTATCGACCACAGACCACAAACATCTTGTTCTGTGTTTCAAATTACTCGAACCAAATGGCAATTTATATTTATTCCCATTCAGTCCAATTTTGTTCAGGTTCCTTGATGCTATCTTGGTTAAATATTGCCTTGATATCAGGGCCAGTGCCTGTCACCTGACCCCTTATATTCACCTCTTTTCTTTATATGAGGAGGTCATGGTTTCGTAGAAAGGAGTGCCTCAAACAGAGGGTAGTGAATGTCAGGGATTCTGTATTACACAGAGTTTGGGAATTAGATCACTGAAAATATTTTAAAAGGACATAGATATATTTTGACCTGTCAGAGAGGTGAGGGCTATGAAGAATCGAGCATTCAAGAGGATTTGGGACCAAAACAGATCAGACATGATCTTCATGAAGGGCAAGGCGGGCTTGGAGCAGGGGGTTGGGGGAGGGAACGGCCTGCTCCTGTTTCTGATGTTCTCACATTCTGTTACTGGAAAGTTAGTGGGTGTTATTTTCCTGGAAGGTCTGTTATTGAATGTTGCAGTCAGGGAGACCAGAGGACTTTCTGATCCATCTCCGCGTGAAGTATGGGGTCTGTATTCTCAGTGAATCTGGGTCAACAACATGACCAACAAAGGAAGCACAAGATGCAGAGAGGGGACTCTGTAAATCGAGATGAGGGGCCTCTTTCATAGCCAGCCTGGGCTTTCCAATTACATTTTCCAAATCACCTCAAACCGTGTGGGACAGACTTGAGGGACTGAATGGTCTCCTTTGTTCCTGTGCACCAGTTATAGCAGTAAGTAGCCTCCAACTGCTCCTGCCCAGCAGGTTTGAGGGGATGAATGGAACACAGGAAAATGGGACTGAGGAGCAGGAGTAGGTCATTGGAGACTTTAAGCCTTCCCCCACCATGCACTAAGATTGTGGTTGATCAGGTTGTGGTCTCAGCCCCACTTTCCTGTCTGGATCCCATTATCCGCGACTCACTTCTCTTTCAAATAGTAACCTAACTCAGGTTTTAATCACTGAAAACAGAGAAGCATCATAAACTTGCGCAGAAGAGAAATCCCACTCCAAAGGTCCTTTTACTTTTTTTTTCCTTATCCCTGTTATCAAGTCAAATAATTATACAGCACGGAAACAGATTCTTTAATCCGACCTCTCTACGCTGACGAGACATCCCAATCTGATCTCGTCCCCTTTACCAACATTTAGCCCCTATCTCTTTAAATCCTTCCTACTAATATGAACATTCGGATGTCTTTGACCTGTAGAATTGTATCAGCTTCCATCACTTCCTCTGGCAGGTCGTTCTGTACAGGTACCACCCTCTGTGTGAACATTTTTCTCCTCAGTCTCTGTAAAACTTCTCCCCTCTCACCTCAATCCTCACCAGTATCCTCTAGTTTATGGCTTCCCTATCCTGGGAAAAAGACCTTGGTTATTCACCCGATTCATGCCCTCATTGTTTAGCAAACCTGTTACCAATCAGCCTCGGACACTCTGAGGAAAGAAGGTCACGTCTATTCAGCCTCTCCCGATAGCTCAAACCCTCCAAACCTGCAACATCCTTTTAAATCTTTTCTGCAACCTCGCAAGTTTAGATTAGATTGGATTATCTACAGTATGGAAAGAGGCCCTTTGGCATAAAACACGTGCATACCGACCTTCCGAAGAGTAGCACAATCAGACCCATTCCCCATATTCTTCCCTGACTTTGGGCAATTTAGCATGACTAATTCACCTGACCTTCACGTCTTTGGATTGTGGGAAGAAACCGGAGCACCCGGAAGAAACACATGCAGGTATGGGAGAACATCCAAGCTCCACACAGTCAGTTACCAAAGGCAGGAATCAAAGCTGGGTCTCTGGCGCTGTGAGGCAGCAGTACTAACCACTGAGCTAAGGAGCCCCAATATCCTTCCTTTAGCGCAGAGAACCAAATTATATGTGATATTCTAAAGTGCCCTCACCAATATCCTGTAAAGGTGCAACATGACATCCCATCTCTTACACTGAATGTTGTTACCGATGAAGACAAGTATGCCAGACGTGTTCTTTATTATTTTGTCTACCTATGAATCCACTTTCAAGGATACATGCAACTGCACCTCGGGATCTCTTTTTTCGGCAACACTCTCAAGGGTACGATGATTAATTGTATAAGTCCCACCCTGATTTAGCTCACCAACCTGCAGATTCTCACATTTATCTAAATTGAAC
Organism: Chiloscyllium punctatum; assembly: GCF_047496795.1. Classification (NCBI taxonomy): domain Eukaryota; kingdom Metazoa; phylum Chordata; class Chondrichthyes; order Orectolobiformes; family Hemiscylliidae; genus Chiloscyllium; species Chiloscyllium punctatum. Next base: position 720,327 of record NC_092788.1, on the reverse strand, counting down.
TCCATCTACCACTCCTTGGCCCATTGTCCTCCTGATGAACATTTCGGTGTCATCTGAGGGAACCTACATCACTGTCCACCACACTTCTTATTGTGATGTCATCTGCAAGATGATTAACTTAAAGCTCCTACGTTCACATACAAATTATTTATGTGAATGATGAAAAAGAGTGGACCCAGCACCAATCCTGTGGCACACCACTGGTCACAAGCCCCTATTCTGAAAAGCAACCTCTCACCACCACCTCTGTCCTCTAACTTCAAGTTATTTTGTGTTCAATTGGTTAGCTTCACTGGAACCCATATGACCTAACCATAATTTGTCTACAATGGAGAACCTTGTTGAGGGCTTAGCTGAAGTCTATATAGAGAATATCTACCACAATGTTGTCATCAATCTTTGTTGTCAACACTTCAAAAAACTCAAGTTAATGAGACACGGTTTCCCAGGCACTAAGCAATTCTGACAATCGCTCATCACTTCATGCTTTCCCAAATATATGTAAATCGTATCCCTCAGAAATCCCTCCAATAACAAACCCATCACTGGCGTCGGCTCACTGGTTTATATTTCTCTGGCTTTTCGGGCCACGGTATCTTGTTCAAGTTCTACTCCTTCACTGATCACAGCAAATTTTAAACGTAATCTGGTTGGTGAGCTTGGAGGTCATAGACGTCACAGATTGGGCAGGTTCCTAAAATAACAAGTTTGTGACTGAAACAAAGTTACTCAAACTATGGTGGATTCTTCGATATAGAAAATATGGATGTCAATATTTCCCTTTCTCAAAATATTGGTGCGTACACGCACACACACAATAACACGTCTGCACATGTTTGATGACAAACTGAAAAACACACTGTTTGCAGAATGCAAACTTGAAAGAATGCTTTCCAAATAATAGTTGAGCTCACGACAAAAGGGAAAAGAAAATGAAATTGTTCTAAATATTATTCAGTTGTTGAAGTTATCCTGCTCAAACAAGCTGTTGGCAATGGGATCCAATGGGATTTAGAGTCATCGAGACATAGAAATGTACAGCATGGAAACAGAACCTTCGGTTCAAGCCGTACATGCCGACCACATATCCCAACCCAATCTAGTCCCACCTGTTAGCACCCGGCCCGTATCCCTCCAAACCCTTCCTATATATATACCCATCCAAATTCCTCTTAAATGTTGCAATTGTACCAGCCTCCACCACTTCCTCTGGCAGCTTATTCCATACACGTACCACCCTCTGTGTGAAAACGTTGGCCCTTAGGTCTCTTTTACATCTTTCACCTCTCATCCTAAAACTATGCCCTCTAGTTATAGGCTCCCCGACCCCAGCGAAATGACTTTGCCTATTTCCCCATCCATGCCCCACATAATTTTGTGCATCTATATAAGCCTCCGACGCACCAGGAAAAACAAACACAGCCGTTTCAGCCTCTCCCTATAGCTCAAATTCTACAACCCTGGTAACATCCTTGTAAATCTTTTCTGAGCACTTTCAAGTTTTACAATATCTTTCCGATAGGATTTCGTTGAATTCGCTTTGATGCAGAAAGTGGGAGATTCCAATGTATCCTCATCATGAATCCTCCATGAGTGGTACAGAAGAATATGTTTGTTCTTAGCTCTCACATATTATTGTGATGGGAAACAAGGAAATAGAGAACGTTCCTTCTCAGGAGTGTTGCAGTTTCTTCCTCTTTGAATTGAATCACGCAAGAATTTTATCAGACCCCAAACTGGAGCCCGTGAGGTCTCCTTGTACATTGTCCGAACTGTATGATGTCATACTCCCTGCTCCATATAGGGGCATCGTTCCTGCTGGCAGACACAGATCCATTTCCTTCATAACACGTGTCTACACTTAATTTGAAGAGAAGTTTATATTTGTCCATGTAATTTTATAATAAAATGTTTAATATCTTCCCAATATCTGTGTTAAAATAAATGCATCTCATTCTTACATTACTTCCCCACGTCTGTTCTCCCATATAAGATGAAATATCCATTAAGTATTCACCAGTTACACTTTCCTCAAGATCTAAAAAGATAAATAAGAACATCTCTCATTCTCAGATCTAAGCTGTCACTCATTCATAACATCATGCCTTCAGATGTGGTCTCTGCAATGGCACGTGAAGATGCAGTAAAACATCCTTAAAATCATACGTTATACCCTTGGCAAAAAATAAAATTTCGTTCACCTTCCAAATCACTTGCTGCACTTTCAGACTGACTTGATGTGAGTCATGTACCAGAACACGCAAATTCATCTGTACGACCGAGTTATGTATTCTCTCTTCATTCAACGAGTTTTTACTCTTGTCTTAACTTTCACCAAATCAAAAACTTCGCATCGTGCACATTCTACTGCTTATTTGCTGAAGTATTACTCACTTTACTCCATTTTCTGTATCACATTGCAGACGCTCTATCTCCTCTCGTCATCTTATTGAATGACTATCCTAGTGTATGAACAAACTGAGCTCAGATACATTCAACTCCTTCATTCAAATCATTCATCTCGATTGTAAACTGTTGATGACCTCACACTGATTCCTGACGAATTCCAATACTTACAGCTTTCCAGCCTGAAAGTAGGTAATTACCTCTATTCTATATTTCCACTTAGCTAACCAGAGCTCCCCTGTTCTTGTAAAACAGCCTAGAAAGTTTGTATGGCCTCCTCCTGCGCAGTATTGCCGGTTGTCACGGTGTTTGTGAGCTCAGCATACTCCATTAGGACCATTCGTTTGTCAGATCAGCAGGTTGAGGTCGCACTGTCAATGATCCTGACCCCTGAGAATTTAAAAAAATTAGCACAAAATATAGACTAACATTCGAGTCAAATGCTACACAGTCAAATATGCTACCTTTCTGATGGAGCAATTTGTCTAGTCTGCTATCTCAATCAGATGCTCAAATTCCACCAGACATGTATTGAGAGGGAGGGGAGATTTCTTACTGGCATGATTTACGTGTCTCATTTTAACAACGTCTCCAATACAGATATTCTTCACCATTAATTTTATTTTTGGCTGTTTGTGCTATGTGGAAAAAATGCCACAGTTACTGCACTTTAATATAGACGTGGAGGGGTGACCTTAGAGAGGTTTATAAAATTCTGAGTGGCATGGATAGGTTAAATAGGCAAGTCATTTCCCCCAGGGTGGGGGAGACCAAATCTAGAATGCGTAGGTTTATGGTGAGAGGGTAAAGATTTAAAAGGAACCTAAGGGGAAACTTTTTCACGCAGAGGGTGGTGCGTGTATGGAATGAGACTCCCAAGGAAGTGGTGGAGGTTGACACAATTACAACAGTTAAAAGGCAACTAGGTAAGTATATGGAAAGGAAAGATTTTGAGGGGCATGGTGCAGATACTGGCAAAAGAGACTAGAATGTTTTCAGGATTTTGGATGGCATGAATGAGTTAGATCGAAGGGTCTGCTCCTGTGCTGTATATCTGTATGACTCTGTGACTGAATGCTTCACTCTATTCCTGTGTAACCCCTTAGAGAGGCAGAATAATCTTCACCTGACACATTGCAACAATTCTGAGTGGCAGAGTGGGAACTTACTTTTCTTCTGCAACAGCCTCGAGGGGTGAATTGCGATAACACCAAATGGGTTGGAAGCATCCGTTGGCCATTCGGCCCCTCTAGCGTGCTGCTAAATTTAGAAACATGGTGGCTGGTCTGTTTGTGGATGAACATTCCTTTTCAGTAACATTGATTCTCCTGTTTATCAATGGTCAGTCAAGTTCAGCCTTGAATATCTTTAATGACTCAGTCTTTCCTTTTCCCTGGGGATGAGAACAACACAGTCAACACAACACTAAGGAGAAAGGAAGATCCTTATCTGAGTTTTAAATAGGGGGCCCTGAAATTTAAATTATGTTAACCTCACATCAAGTCACGTCCTCTTTTGAGAATTAAGGGCATTATCAAATAGGAACAGACATGAACAATTTTGCCCCCAAACCGATACCACATTCTCATTGATTCTGTTCAGTAAAGTATTTATCAGACTCAGCCTTCACTGCACTCCTGGGGAGACATTTCCGATACTTTAAATCACAGAGCATGCAAAATTGGAGCAGAACTAGGGCATTTGGCCCATCAAGTCTGATCTACTGTTCGATCATGGCTGACAGCTTTCTCAACACAATTCTCCTGCCTTCACACTTTAACCTTAATCTTCTTATTTATCAAAATGTGTTAAAGACAGAACACTGTGTCCGAATGTATGTCTGTTTCTGGTTAATGGCTGGAGACAGAGAGGATTCGAGGAGGGCTATCTTTTGGACGGGAGCCCGGTGACCAGGGATGTTAAAAAGGGGCTGGTGCTGGATCCACTTTTTGTTGTCGTTTATATTAATATTATAGATGAGAATTATAGAAGGCATTGTTAGCAAGTTTATGGATGACACCAAGATGAGTTATACAATGGAGAGTGAAGAAGGCTATCGAAGATTACAAATACCTCTCGATGAATTGGATCATAGAATCATAGAGATGTACAGCACGGAAAGAGATAATCTGGTCCAACTCTTCGTACCAATCAGATGTCCTCAATTTAATTAGTTACATTTGCCAACAATAGGCCCATAACCTTCGAAACCCTTCATTTTGCTATCCCCATCCAGATTACTTTTAAAAATTGTAATTGCACAAACGTGCACCACTTCCTTTGGCAGCTCATCCCACACAGACACCACCCTCTGTGTGAAAAATTGCTCCTTAGATTCCATTTCAAACTTGTCATGTCTCACCCTAAACCTGAACCCTTTAGTTTTGGACTCCCTTACTCTGAGGAAAATACTTTGACTATTCAACATGTCCGTGCCCCTCATGCTTTTATAAACGTCTAGAAATTTCAAATGAGACTCCAGTCATCACGACTAGCTTTCAGTCATCCTGGGACAAAGTTCTGACATTTAATACTGAAAACCTCTCCCTTCTCCATCAAGTTACAATTATGAAATCAATTTACTAAATGCATTCAGACATATAATGAAACATCTATGTGGGATTTGAATCTAGACGTTTGAGCTCAGAAATAGGGAGACTCCCGACAATCAGCAATAGCCCCTAAATCTGCAACATGATTCTCCTGTATTTTTGTTCATCATACTGTTCTGATATACTGTGACACACGTCTGTGACAGGCAGGACATGAATCCAGACCTTCTGGTCCAGAGCTAGGGACACTTGCACACAACTTCAGGAATTGGAATCGAATCCACAGCTCGGGCTTAGAGGCAACGGTCTACTCACTACATAAAACCGAAACCATATCCAGATTTTAGGTCACATTTTAAGGGCCAGCCAGCTTTCAGCTTGGAATGGAGGGAGCCTCCGTGCTCCCTTCCTGGGAGTAGATGTGCTATGAGACGATCCTCCTGCCCAGCTCGCCATAAAAGTGAGATGGCATCAGGGCCACGGCTTCTAAGTTGTGCCGGGGGGAAACGGCACAGTGGGTTTATAGTGAGAATTGCCATTCAGTGAACATTGCTCCTTACTGGGTTGGTGGGACGTGAATAATTCGGAATCTCTACACGAGTTGCCCTAGTCCTCTCTGGCACATACCAGTGTCGTCCCCACATGGCAGGGGGAGGGGAGGGTGAGGGAACAGATATCGGGCACCCCGCCACCCGGTTTCACCCTTTCTGTCCTACTCCAGGCTGTTTCACCTGGAATGTGAGAAGGGGAGGGAGGGAAAGAGTGTGGATGGGAGTGGGTGGACCTGCTCCTGGTGCTGGTGTAGGTGGGGGGAGCGGGAGATGTGGTGAGGGGTCCTGAGGGTGTCAGTCCACAGTGTTGTATTCATGCAGTATTATTAGTGTGTGTTGGGGAGCGGTGGCGAGCAGAATAGTGGAGAGAGAGAGAGAGGGAAGGCGCTGCAGTGCGAGTGGTGGAGCATGAGCCTTGTTCGGGTGTAGGTGCAATACTAGATATACAGTGAGTGTGGGGGAGCAGAGAGAACACGGTGACCCTTATCCTGACAGAGCGGGGAAGGTTATTGATACTTGTCCTGTGTTGCTGGACATTTCTTCAGACCGCAGACACTGCACTGAGCTGGGTGGTGAGCTCCGATCATGCTCGGTGGGTCTGGTGGTGTGACCCCTCCCCAGGGAAGAGAATTTCCCTCCTCTGTACGAGCCTATCCACCAGGACCTCCGTGCCCCTGTCGACAAAGTGTGGTAGAATTGCCCCTTCTCAGCTATGCTCGGGGTAAATTGTGCAGTGCAGCTGCACACTGAGAAAGCTCAACCGCATGCCCATTGGCCTTTTAAAGATGGACCCGGTGCCAGGGATCACGGAATATGCAGGGGTAACCGGGCGATACTGAGCACCTCCAGCCATGACGGGTGGGAGAATCTGGATTGTATTGAATGAGAGGGACACCATGGGGTGGGGTCGACAGTTAATGAGGTGAATTCGATAAGATAGCACCAGGAATCTAGCTCAGCCTCGTGCAGACAATCTCTTAGCAACATTTAATGACTACTGGCTCATGTTACAGGATGCCATTGAGCTATCTTAATTTCAGCATTCTGAAACCTGGAAATACATCCTTCCATGACACTGTCTCTCAATCTCCACCTTTCTGTCTATACCCCAAACCCCTCCCATGTGGTGACACTTAAACCGATTCTCCCGCCATCATTCTGGCATGTGTTTCACACCCTCAGCACCCCCTTGTCATGGCACAGTGGAGATATGGAGCTGTAAATGGATGGGAGCTGAACATCGTGTCACTTCCAGCATGGGCTGCAAGTTTCCCCGCGCTGGACAGTGATCTAACACAATGTTACTGAGCAATTCACTGGGGTGGTGTACACAGTCCCACATGCTGGGAGGATAACTGCTCCTGATTTCCAGATCAATGCACTGGGGTGGTGTACACAGCCCTACATGCAGGGAGGGTAACTGCTTCAGGATTACAGATCAATGCATTAGTTTGGGGTACACTGTCCTACATGCTGGGAGGGTTACTGTTCCTGGTTTACAGATCAATGCACTGGGGTGGTATACACAGCTGTACACGCTGGGAGTGTAATTGCTCCCGGTTTATAGATCGGGTTTTTAGATCAATGCACTGCTGTGGACTGTGTAGCTCACCGTGCTGGACAAATATCAATTCCAGGTTTGTCGACCAATGTACTGCTGCAATCTGTACAGCCCCCGGTGATGGACATATATCTAGTCTGGGTTTATAGATCAATGCACTGCTGTGGTCTGCACAGCTCCCCGTCCTGGACAGATATCTAGTCTGGGTTTATAGATCAATGCACTGCTGTGGTCTGCACAGCTCCCCGTCCTGGACAGATATCTAGTCTGGGTTTATAGATCAATGCACTGCTGTGGTCTACACAGCTCCCCGTCCTGGACAGATATCCAGTCTGGGTTTACAGATCAATGCCCTGCTGTGGTCTGCACAAGACCCCGTGCTGGACAGATATCCAGTCCGGGTTTATAGATCAATGCATTGCTGTGGTCCGCACAACTCCCAGTGATGGACAGATATCTCGTCCGAGTTTATAGATCAATGCCCTGCTGTGGTCTGCACAACTCCCCGAGCTGGACAGATATCTAGTCCGGGTTTATAGATCAATGCTCTGCTGTGGTCTGCATGACTCCCGGCGCTGCACAGATATCGTGTCTGGGTTTATAGATCAATGTACTGCTGTTTTCTGAATAGCTCTCTGTGCTGGACAGATATCTAGCCTACGATTATATATCAATGCACTGCTGTAGTCTGCATAGTTTCAGAAGCTGGACAGATATCAAGGCCAGGTTTATGGATCAATGGACTGCTGTGGTCTGCATAATTCTGCGTGCTGGACAGATATCTAGTTCCAGTTCATAGATCAATGAATTGCTGTTTTCTGCATAATTCCCCATGCTGGACAGATGTCGAATACGAGTTTATAGATCACTCCACTTCTGTGGTCTGCACAGCTCCCAGTGCTGGACATATATCTAGTCCGGGTTCATTGATCAATGCACTGCTGTGATTGGCATAGTCCACCGTGCTGGACAGATATCTGGTCCGAGTTTATCGATCAATGCAAAGCTCTGGTCTGCACAGCGCCCCCTGCTGGATAAATAAATATTCTAGGTTTATAGATCAATGAACTGCTGTGTTCAGCATCACTCCCGGTGCTGGACAGATATGCAATATGGGTTTATAGATCACTTCACTGCTCTGGTCTGCATAGCTCCCCGTGCTGGACAGATATCTAATCCGTTTTTATAGATCAATGCACTGCTGTGGTCTGCACAGCTCCGTGTGCTGGACAGATATCTCGTCTGGGTTTATAAATCACTGCACTGCTGTGGTCTGCAAAGTTCCCCGTGCTGGACAGATATCTAGTCTGGGTTTATAGATCAATGCACTGCTGCTATCTGCATAGCTCCCGGTGCTGGACAGATATCTAGTCCGGGTTCATAGATAAATGCACTGCTGTGTTCTGCATAGCTCTCTGTGCTGGACAGATATCTAGCGCAGCAGGTCAGGCAGCATCCAAGGAGCAGGCGAATCGACGTTTCGGGCATGAGTCCATCCACAGCAATGAGGAAAGTGTGTCGAGCAGGCTAAGATAAAAGGTAGGGAGGAGGGTCTTGGGGGAGGGACGTTGGAAATGTGATAGGCGGAAGGAGGGTAAGGTGAGGGTGATAAGCCGGATTGGGGGTGGGTGCGGAGAGGTCAGGAAGAAGACTGCAGATTAGGAAGGTGGTGCTGAGTTCGAGGGTTGGGACTGAGACAAGGTGGTGGGAGGGGAAATGAGGAAACTGGAGAAATCTGAGTTCATCCCTTGTGGTTGGGGGGTTCCTTGGCGGAAGATGAGGTGCTCTTACTCCAACCGTCGTGTTGCCATGGTCTGGCGATGGAGGAGTCAAAGGACCTGCATGCCCTTGGTGGAGTGGGAGGGGGAGTTGAAGTGTTGAGCCACGGAATGGTTGGGTTGGTTGGTCTGGGTCTACCAGAGGTGTTCTCTGAAACATTCCGCAAGTAGGCGGCCTGTCTCCCCAACATAGAGGAGGCCACATCGGGTGCAGCGGATGCAGAAAATGATGTGTGTGGAGGTGCAGGAGAATTTGTTTCGGATATGCAAGGATCCCTTGGGGCCTTGGAGGGAAGTAAGGAGGGAGGTGTGGGCGCACGTTTTGCATTTCTTGCGGTTGCAGGGGAAGGTGCAGGGAGTGGAAGTTGGGTTTTTGGGGGATGTGGACCTGACGAGGAAGTCATGGAGGGAGTGGTCTTGTCGGAGTGCTGATAGGAGAGGGGTGTCCAGCAGGCTAAGATAAAAGCTAGGGAGGAGGGTGTTGGGGAGCCGCATTGGAAATGCGATAGGTCGAAGGAGGTTAATGTGAGGATTAATAGGCCGGAGTCGAGCTGAGGGCGGAGAGGTCAGGAAGAAGATTGCAGGTTATGAAAGTGGTGCTGAGTTCGAGGGTTGGGACTGAGACAAGGTGGTGGGAGGGGAAATGAGGAAACTGGAGAAATCTGAGTTCATTCCTTCTTGTTGGAGGTTTCCTAGGCGGAAGATGAGGTGCTCTTCCTCCAGCCGTCGTGTTGCTATGGTCTGGCGATGGAGGAGTCAAAGGATCTGCATGCCCTTGGTGGAAGGGAGGGGGAGTTGAAGTGTTGAGCCACGGAGTGGTTGGTTTGGTTGGTCCGGGTTTCCCAGAGGTGTTCTCTAAAATGTTCCACAATAGGCGGCTGTATCCCCAACAAAGAGGAGGCCACATCGGGTGCAGCGGATGCAGTAAATGATGTGTGTGGAGGTGCAGGTGAATTTGTGGCAGATATGGAAGGATCCCTTGGGGCCTTGGAGGGAAGTAAGGGGGGAGGTGTGGGCGCAAGTTTTGCATTTCTTGCAGTTGCAGGGGAAGGTGCCGGGAGTGGCGGTTTGGTTGGTGCGGGTTTTTTGGACACGTTTTACTCATTGTTGAAGAAGGGTTCATATTTGAAACGTCGATTCTCCTTCTCCTTGGATGCTGCCTGACCTGCTGTGCTTTACCAGCAACACATGTTCAAATCTGATCTCCAACATCTGCAGTCCTCACTTTCCCCTGGACAGATATCTATTCCGGTTTTATGTTTCAATGAACTACTGTGTTCTGCTTAGCTCCCCGTGCTGGGCAGGTATCTAATCCGTATTTATAGATCAGTGCACTGCTGTGGTGTGCACAGCTCCCCGTGCTGGACAGATATCTAGTCAGGGTTTATATATCAATGCACTGCTGTGATCTGCATTGCTCTTGGTGCTGTATAGAAATCTAGTCCGGGTTGAGAGATGACTGCACTGCAGGACACATATCTAATCCCGGTTTATAGATGAATGGACTGCTGTGTTCTGCATAGCTCCCCGTGCTGGACAGATAACTAGTCCGGGTTTATTGATCAATTCCTTTCTGTGATCTGCAAAACTCCCAGTTGCTGGACAGATATCTAATTCGGGTTGATAGATTAAAGCACTGCTGTGTTCTGCTCAGCTCCACGTGCTGGACAAATATCTAGTCTGTGTTATGAGATCAACGCACTGCTGCGGTCTGCACAGCTGCCCATACAGATCAGATATCTAGTCCGAGTTTATAGATCAATGCCCTGCTGTGGTCTGCATAGTTCCCGCTGCTGACCAGCTGTCTAACCCGGGTTTATGGATCAATGCACTGCTGTGGTCTGCATAGCTCCCGGTGCTGGACAGATATCCAATCTGGGTTTATACATCAATGCACTGCTGCGTTTTGTACAGTTCCCGGAGTGGGACTGATATCTCGTCCGGATTTATAGATGAGTGCACTGCTGTGGTCTGCATAGCTCCTGGTGCTGGATAGGTAACTCGTCCGGGTTTATAGATCGATGCACTGCTGTGTTCTGCATTCTTACCCATGCTGATCAGATATCTCATCCGGGTTTTTGGTCAATGCACTGCTGCGGTCCTCATAGTTCCCTTTGCTGGACAGATATCTAGTCTGGATTAATAGATTAATGCTCTGCTGCAATCTGCACTACTCCCGGTGCTGGATCGATTTCTATTCCTGGTTAATTGATCATAGCACTGCTGTGGTCTGAATAGTCCCCAGTGCTGGACAGATATCTAGTCTGGTTTAACAGATCAATCCCTTGCTTTGTTAAGCATAGTTCCCCGTGCTGGGCAGACATCTAGTCCGGGTTTGGAGATCAATGAACTGCGATGTCCTGCACAGCTCCCTGTGCTGGACACACATCTAAACCGGGTTTTTATGTCAATGCACTGCTGTGGTCTGCACAGCTCCCCGTGCTGGACGGATATCTAGTCTGGGTTAATAGATAAATGCTCTGCTTTGGTCTCCATAGCTCGCACTGCTGGACAGGTATCTAATCATGGTTGAAACATCAATGCACTGCTGCGGTCTGCACAGCTCTCCATGCTAGACCGATATCTCGTCCGGATTTATAGATCAATGCACTGCTGTGGCATGCATAGCTCCGCGTGCTGGCCAGATATCAAGTTAGGCATGATAAATCAATGCCCTGCTGTGTTCTGCAGAGCTCCCAGTGCTGGACTGATATCTAATCCGAGTTTATAGAACAATGCACTGCTGCCGTTTGCACAGCTCCCGGTGCTGGACAGACATTGAGTGTCGGTCTATAGATCAATGCACTGCTGCGATCTGCACAGCTCCTGGTGCAGGATACATTTCTATTCCGGATTTATAGATCAATGAACCCCTGTGTTCTGCATAGCTCCCGGTGCTGGACAGATATCTAACCCGTGTTTATAGATCATTGCACTGCTGTGGTCTGCACACCTCTCCGTGCTGGACAGATATCTAGCCTGAGTTTATTGAGCAATGCACTGCTTTGGTCTGCACAGCTTCCCGTGCTTGATGGATATCTAGTCCGGGTTTATCGATCAATGCACTGCTGTGGTCTGCATAGCTCCCGGTGCTGGACTGATATCTCATCCGAGTTCATATATTAATGCACTGCTGCCGTTTGCACAGCTCCCCGTGCTTGACAGATATCTAGCGTGGGTTTATAGATCAATGCACTGCTGTAGTCTGCACAACTCCCGGTGCTGGACAGATGCCTCGTCCGAGTTTTTCGGTCAATGCATTACTGTGGTCGGCATTATACCCGTTGCTGGACAGATATCTAGTCCATGTTTATAGATAAATGAACTGCTGTGATCTCCACAGCACCACTTGCTGGACAGATATCCTATTCGTGTTTATACTTCAATGTACTGCTGTAGTCTGCACAATTCCCCGTGCTGGACAAATATCTAATCTGGGTTTATGGATCAACGCACTGCTGTGGTCTGGACAGTGCTACCTGCTGGACAGATATCCAATCTGGGTTTCCATGAATGCACTACTGCGTTCTGTACAGTTCCCGGTGTGGGACTGATATCTCGTCCGGATTTATAGATGAGTGCACTGCTGTGGTCTGCATAGCTCCCGGTGCTGGATAGGTAACCCGTCCAGGTTTACAGATCGATGCACAGCTGTGTTCTGCATTCCTACCCGTGCTGATCAGATATCTAATCCTGGTTTTTGGTCAATGCACTGCTGCGGTCCTCACAGCTCCCTTTGCTGGACAGATATCTAGTCCATGCTTATAGATCAATGGACTGCTGTGATCTCCACAGCACCACTTGCTGGACAGATATCCTATTCGTGTTTATACTTCAATGTACTGCTGTGGTCTGCACAATTCCCCGTGCTGGACAAATATCTAATCTGGGTTTATGGATCACAAGCACTGCTGTGGTCTGGACAGCGCTACCTGCTGGACAGATATCTCGTTCGGGTTTATAGATCAATGGACTGCTGTGATCGGCAGAGCTCCCGGTGCTGGACAGTTATCTAATCCGGGTCTGTAGATCAATGTACTGCTGTGGTCTGCTTAGCTCTCTGTGCTGGACAGATAATAAATCCAAATTTATTTATCAATGCACTGCTGTGATCCGTACAGCTCCCCGTGCTGGACAGATATCTAATCCGGTTTGATAGATCAATGCACTGCTGTGTTCTGCACAGCTCCTATACAGAAAAGATATCTCTTCCGTATTTATAGATCAGTGCACTGCTGTGATCTGCACAACTCCCGGTGCTGAACAGATATCTAATTTGGGTTGATACATCAATGCACTGCGGCGGTCTGCACAGTTCCTTGTGCGGGACAGATATCTCGTCTGGGGTTATAAATCACTGCACTGCTGTAGTCTGCACAGCTCCCGGTGCTGGACAGATATCTAATCCGGGTTTTTAGATCAATTCACTGCTGTGGTCTGCACACCTCTCCGTGCTGGGCAGATATCTAGTCCGTTATTATAGATCAATGCACTGCTGTGTTCTGCATAGCTCCCCGTGCTGGACAGATATCGAATCTTGTTTAACACATCAATGCACTGCTTTGGTCTGCACTGTCCCTGGTGGCTGACTGATAGATGGGTTTATAGATCAATGCACTTCTGTGGTTGGAATAGCTCGGGGTGCTGGACAGATATATAATCCGGGTTTATAGATCAATGCACTGCTGTTGTCTGCATAGCTCCACGTGCTGGACAGATACCTAATCTGGGTTTATAGATCATGCACTGCTGTGGTCTGCATAGCTCCCGGTGCTGGAAAGATGTCTAAACCGTGTTTGTAGATCAATGCACTGCTGTATTCTGCATAGCTCCCCGTGCTGGACAGATATCTAGTCCTGGTTTATATATCAATGCACCCCTGTGTTCTGCATAGCTCCCTGTGCTGGGCAGATATCTAGTCTGGGAAATTGATGAATGCACTGCTGTGGTCTGCATAGCTCCCCGTGCTGGCCACATATCAAGTCTGGGTTTAGAAATAAATGAACTGCTGTGATCTGCACAGTTTCTGGTGCTGGACAGATATCTCGTCCGCGTTTATAGATCAATGAACTGCTGTATTCTGCATAGCTCCCTCTGCTGGACAAATATCTCATTTCGGTTTCATCGATCAATGCACTTCTGTCTCCTGCGTAGTTCCCTGTGTTGGACAGATATCTCGTCCGGGATTATAGATCATGCACTGCTGTGTTCTGCATCGCTCCCGGTTCTGGACAGATATCTCGTCCAGGATTATAGATCAATGCCCTGCTGCCGTCTTCATAGCTCCTGCTGCTGGACAAATATCTAACCCGGGTTTAGGGATCAATGTACTGCGGTATTCTGCATAGGTCACGGTGCTCGACAAATATCTCGTCCTGGTTTATATATCAATGCACTTCTGTGTTCTGCACAGCTCCTAATGCTGGATAGATATCTACTCCGGCTTGATAGATCATTGAACTGCTGTGATCTGCACAGTTCCCGGTGCTGGACAGATATCTAGTCTGGATTTATAGATCAATGCTCTGCTGTATTCTGAATAGCTCCCCGTGCTGGACAAGTATCTCATCCGTGTTTATAGATCAATGCTCTGCTATGGTCTGCACCTCTCCCTGTGCTGGACAGATATCTAGTCCGGGGTAAGACATCAATGCACTGCTGTGGTCAGCACATCTCCCCGTGCTGGACAGATATCTAGTCCGGGTTTATAGATCAGTTCCCTGCTGTGGTCTGCATAGCTCCTGTTGTTGGACAGATATGTAATTCCGGTTTATAGATCAATGCACTCCTGTCTTCTGCATATCTCCCCGGCTGGGCGGATATCTAGTCCGGGTTTACGTATCAATTCACTGCTGTTGTCTGTATAGCTCCCGGTGCTTGACAGATATCTAGTCCTGGTTTGTAGATCAATGCAATGCTGTGGTCTGCATATCTCCAGTGCTGGACAGGTATCTAGTCCGGGAGTATAGATCAATGCACTGCTGTGTTCTGTATAGCTCCCCGTGCTGGACAGATATCGAATCCGGTTTTATAGATCAATTCACTGCTGTGATCTGCACAGTTCCCGGTGCTGGAAAAATATCTCATCCGTGTTTATAGATCAATGCACAGCTGTGGTCTGCACATCTTCCTGCGCTGGACAGATATCTAGTCTGGGTTTATAGATCAAGGCACTGCTGTGTTCTGCATAGCTTCCCGTGCTGGACAGATATCTAGTTCGGGTTTATAGATCAATGCACTGCTGTGGTCTGCAAAGCTCCCTGTGCTGGACAGATATCTCGTCCAGGTTTGTATATCAATACACTGCTGTGATCTGTATAACTTGCGGTGCTGGAAAGATATGCAGTCCGGGTTTATAGATCAGTACACTGCTGTTTTCTGCATAGATCCCCTGCTGGATGTATATCTAGTCCGGGTTTATAGATCAATGAGCTGCTGAGGACTGCGCAACTCCACGTGCTGGACAGACATCGAGTCTGGATTTGTAGATTAATGCACTGCTGTGGTCCACAGAGCTCCCGGTGATGGATAGATATCTAGCCCTGTTTTATAGATCAATGCACTGCTGTGATGTGCACAGATCCCGGTTCTGGACAGATGTCTAGTCCGATTTCATAAATCAGTGCACGGGTGTTGTCTGCTCTGCTTCCCATGCTGAATACTTGCTGGAGGAACACAGCAATCCAGGCAGCATCTGGAGGTGTAGAAGATCACGTTTCTGGTTTAGCCCTCCTTCAGGACTTTTGCAGAAGTGTTACACCTGAACCGACGTTTTCTCCATCTTCTTTCCCACATCTCCATCTTCACGTTGGTGAAGTGGATATGTGGGAAAGGTGATGGACAGGTCAAGGAGTTTCGCGGAACGTTCCGTCCCCAACATTCTATAACTGACATTCCCCGGAACGTTCTGTCCCCAACATTCTATAACTGACATTCCCCGGAATGTTCTGTCCCTGACATTGTTTGTGAACGGTCGGACGTCAGTGATTTGAACAAACGATAAGATCCCGAGGGAAGAGATCCCGTTCTAGGGAGAAGGAGACTCTGTACCGAAGGCCCCTGAGACAGTTAAAGGGGGGAATACGTTTTCCCGGCGTTTACATTTCTTCATGACACAGGATCGACCACAATTTACACCGAAATACAGGAATTTCCAAACTTCGTTTGTCTTCAGGAAACTGGGAGACAATCCTTCAGGACAGCAAAGTTTCCACTCTCCGTAATAGAAACCGGGAAGCCGTGACCCATGTCTGTTCTCGAGTGTTCGAGTGTATGGGAATGTTCCGAAACCATCTGTCCTTATGGATGTATCTCTGTGCGTTTGAAGAGGGAGGGTTTCTTGTGGTTTATGTCACACTTTTTCAGTAAGTCAGACTTTCACATTTGTTATTCCAGCTCCAATTCTTTTACGAAATCAATGAATACAAGAACATATTTGAAAATCTCACTGGGTCCCCGAACAAACTGGTACCTTTGCCTCCAGGCTGATGGATAATGTGTTTGTTTTCCTTCCTCACAGTTAACGTAGTGACCATCTACGTCCTGCTTTATAAAGATTGTGGATTGTCTCCATGTGTCAGACGTTACCTGGGGGCCATGGCAGCGGCGGATCTCCTGGTCATTATCCTCGACCTGATACTGAGACACATTCCCATTGTTTATCGGGAACAGTTTTATTTCCTGAAGGACTCCGTCCCCGTGTGTAATATCCACGCTGTCCTGCTTTATGCAGCCACTGACTGCTCTGTCTGGTTCACCGTCACTTTCACCTTTGACCGGTGTGTGGCCATTTGTTGGCAGACGCTGAAAAGTAAATATTGCAGAGAGAAAACGGCGGCTGTGGTTCTGGGAGCAGTGACTGTGCTGAGCTGTTTAAAGAACTTGTTCTGGTATTTTATGCTCACGGCTCGGTATCGGCTGCTGAACGAGCCCTGGTTTTGTGATGTAACAGACGCTGTTCTATCCTCCAGTGTGTGGGTCACAATCGAGTTCCTCCACCACATTCTAACCCCGTGTGTCCCATTTCTCCTGATTCTGCTGCTCAATGTTCTCACCGTCAGACACATTTTAGTGACCAGCAGAGCCCGCAGGAGACTCCGCGCTCACAATAATGGGGACGCTCAGTCTGACACTGAAATGAGGAACCGAAAAAAATCCATCATTTTACTTTTTGTGATCTCGGCCAATTTCATCCTGTTATGGTCAATTTCAATGCTGTATTCTATATGGTACCGGATGTTGTATATTGGGTATCAGTCTGTATTTCTCAATGACTTTGTGCAGGAATTGGGCTTCATGCTGCAGCTCCTCAGTTGCTGCACAAACACCGCGATTTATGCCATGACCCAGACTAAGTTCAGGCAGCAGTTGATGAATGTGCTGAAATATCCCTTTACCGAAATACATCCATCAATCAAATTCCCTCATTAACCAATGCATTCGGGATTTTCTCACTTCAGTTCAGTGTTTCAGCGATGGAGCAGCCTGTCGCTATGGTAACAGACTGAGGATAGCGCTGGTTTTTCCCTCCTTATCCAACAGGTGTGTTACAGGGAAACATTTCAATGTTTCTCACAACTCAGGGGCCAGTGAGAAAAGGCACCATCCCACTGACTGTATCCATCACTTCCATTTGTAAACAATAAAAATTTTTCTTAAAACGTGCCGAACAGCAGAGTGACCGATGTTGTTGCGTTTCTTTGTGTTGGAGATTCTGAACTGGAGAGAGACAGGCCCAGGCCCAGGTCTTGGGCCTCAGGGAAGGGAAGGGGACCGGGCCCTGAGCTCAGGAGCTGGGTTTTAATCCCTCTGTCCCCCCACTCCAACCTGGCCTCCCCATTTCCTCTCCGCCACTCTTTCTCCTCAAATCTATCACCCTCTCTCTCCCACACACCGCCAAACCAGGTTTCCCCACCTGCCTCCACTATTTCGTCTTCCCATCCCCCTTTCTCTCTCATCGTCGTCTCTGTCTCCCTCCCGCAATTACAACTCGACCCCAGTTTCCCTTCCTCCCACATCTCACCCCCACCCCACACATGCAGCCTCACCCCCAAATCCACCCAAACTCTGGGTCAGAGGGAGAGCGAAGGACCAGGGAGACAGAGTGTGTCCGAGAGGGAGGGATAAAGGGACAGGACGGAGAGAGATTCAGTCAAAGAGAAACAGAGGGAGGGTGGTCGAGAATGAGAGAAAGTGGAGAGAGAGTGAAGGAGCAGGTAAAGGGAGAAGGGGGAGCGAGAGAGAGATATGGGTGGAGATAATGAGAGAGAGGTGTGAGAGAGTGGAGGGGGGAGAGAAAGAGGGAGACTGAGAGAGGGACTAGGGAGGGGGCAAGAGGGAGAAAGAGACAGATAGGGAGGGGCGAGGAGAGAAAGAAAGGGGCAAGAGAGATCGGGAGGAGAGACAGAGAGAAAAGGAGAGAGGGCAGAGAGAGAGAATGAGGGGGCAAGTGATCGAGGAGGCGAGAGAGAGAGACAGGGGAGGAGAGATGGGGTCAAGAGAAAGCGGGATGGTTAGAGAGAGAGGGATGGGAAGAGAGAGAGAGAGAGAGAGAGAGGTGGGAAGAGACAGAGCGTTGAGAGAGAGGGAGGTGAGCGAGAGAGCAGAGAGGCCGAGATCGAGAGAGAGAGATGGTGAGAGAGAGGAAGGGCACAAGAGAGAGAGTAGTGTGTGAGAGTCGAGTCGAAAGGAAGGTGGGACAGAGAGGGTGAGAGCGAGAGCGAGCGAGAGGGAGCAAGTGAGGGAGAGGCAGAAAAAGAGGGAGAGTGACAGAACGGGAGGGAGGGTGGGAGAAAAAGGGCAAGAAACAGAGAAGTGGGGAGCGCGCATGCGGGAGAGAGAGATGGTGAGAGAGAGGGGAGGGCAAGAGAGAGGGGAGGGCGAGAGAGTGGAAGTCGAGAAAGGGGAGGGTGAAAGAGAGATGAGGGAGAGAGAAGGGAAGGCGAGAGAGATCAGAGGGTCAGAGAGAGGGGAAGGCCAGTGAGAGGTGAGGGCGAGGGGAGGAAGAGAGAGACGGGAGGGCGAGAGAGGGGAGGGCTAGAGGAGGGAGAGAGAGAGGAAGGCGAGAGAGAGGGGAGGGTGAGAGAGAGGGGACGACTATTGGGGGAGGGCGAGAGCGGGGGAGATAGAGGAGGGCGCGAGAGAGGGGAGGTTGAGAGAGAGGGGAGCGCGAGAGAGAGGGGAGGACTAGGGGGGAGGGGGAGAGAATGGGAGAGAGAGAGATGGGAAGGCAGGCGAGGGTAGGGCAAGAGAGGAGAGGCTGAGAGAGAGGGGAAGGCGAGAGAGATGGGAGGGAGAGAGATGGGAGGGCGAGAGTGGGTATGGCGAGAGAGGGAGGCTAGAGAGAGGGGAGTGCGAGAGGGAGGGAAGGGCGAGACAGGGGAGGTGGATACAGAGGGGAGGGCAAGAGAGTGGGAGGGCGAGAGAGGGGGTTGGATGAGAGTGGGGGAGGGTGAGAGAGAGGGGAGGGCGAGACAGGGGTAGGGGAGAGAGAGGGGAGGCGAGCGAGGGGAGGAGAGAGAGTTGGAGGAGGAGAGAGAGCGTAAGGGAGAGAGAGGGGAGAGCGAGAGAGGGGAGGGCGTGAGAGGGGAGGGCGAGACAGATGGGAGAGGGAGATGGGGAGGGCGAGAGAGGGGAGGGTGAGAGTGGGAATGGCGAGAAAGGGGAGGGCGCAAGAGGGTTGGGCGAGATAGGGGAGGGCGAGAGGGTGGAGGACGAGACAGGGGAGGACGAGAGAGAGGAGAGTGGAGAGAATGGAGGTGGGTGAGAGGGGAGGATGAGAGGGGGAGGGAGAGAGAGGGGAGGGAGAGAGACGAGAGGGATAGAAAGGGGTTTGCGGGAGAGTGGGGAGGGCGTGAGTGGGGGGAGGGCAAGAGAAGGGAGCGAGAGCGAGGGGAGGGAGCGAGAGGGAATGGAGAGAGAAAGGGAGAATGGGGACGAGAGAGAGGGGCCGAGACAGAGTGGACGAGAGTGAGGGTGCAGAGAAAGTGTGTGGAGAGCGAGAGGGTGGAGAGATAGGCGGAGAGACAGGATAGAGAGGAGGGGAGAGAGAGGGGGAGAGGAGAGAGAGAAGGGAAAGGAGAGAGGATGAGAGAGTGGGGGAGATAGAGAATGAGCGAGAAGGGAGGGAAAGGTGACGATTGAGGGGTACGTGAGAGAGGTGACGGGAGAGAGAGGGTGGAGAGAGAGGAGGACAGAGGAAGGGGGCAAAGAGATTTGCAAGATAGAGAGGGGGAGAGAGAGGGGGAGAGAGACAGGAGGAGAAAGAGAGGGGGAGAGAGAGGGAGAGAGAGGAGGAGAAAGACAGGGGCGAGAGAGGGTAGAGAGAGGGGGAGAGATGGGAGAGAAAGAGGGGGAGAGAGAGGGGGCAGAGAGAGGGGGAGGGAGAAGCAGTACAGAGAGAGGGCGAGAGTGAGGTGACGAAAGAGAGTGAACGAGACAGGGGGAGAGAGAAGGGTAGAGACAGGAGGACAGAGCGGGCGGAAAGAGAGGGGGAGAGAGATGGGGAGGGGGAAGAGAGAGCTGGGAGAGAGAGGGGGAGATAGAGGTGGTCAGAGAGGGGGTGAGAGAGGTGGGAGGGAGGTGGAGAGAGAGTGGTGAGAGAGAGCTGGGGGTGAAAGATAGGGGAGCGAGGGAGAGAGAGAGGAGGGGAGAGAGAGGCGGAGAGAGTGAAAGGGGAGCGAGGGTGGAGAGCGAGGGGAGCAGAGCAAGGGGGGCGAGAGAGGGGAGAGGGAGAGGAGACGAGAGAGAGGGGACGAGAGAGAGGTGACGGGAAAGAGTGGGTGCAGAGAGAGGGGGACAGGGAAAGGGGGCAGAGAGAGGGGAAAATAGAGGGGGAGAGAGGGGGAGAGAGGGGGGAGAAAGAGTGGGGTAGAGAGAGGGGAGAGAGATGGAGGGGAGAGAGAGGGGGGAACAGAGAAAGGGTGTGGGAGAGGAGACGGGAGAGATTCGACGAGAAACATGTGGAGAGGGAGGAGAGAGACAGAGGCGAGAGAGAGGGGGGAGACAGAGAGAGGGAGAGAAAGACGAGGGGGGAGGAAGAGGGGACGAGAGAAATGGGACGAGAGAGAGAGTGGCAAGAGAGGTGGAGAGAGAGAGGGGGAGGGAGAGGGGAGACTGAGGTGACGAGATAGTGTGGCGAGACAGAGGGGGACAGAGAGACGGGGACAGAGAGAGGGGAACAGAGAGAAGATGAGAAAGAGAGGGGGAGGGGGGCAGAGAGAGAGGTGGGGGAGAGTGGGGGAGAGAGACAGGTAGGAGAGAGGGCGTGGAGAGAGATGGGGAGAGAGGAGGTAGAGGAGAGAGAAGGGTATGGAGAAGGGGATAGAGAGGGGGAGAGAGAGGGGAGAGAGAGGGGATGTGGGAGGGTACGAGAGAGAGAGGACCCGACAGACGTTGGAGAGAGAGAGGGTGAAGTGAGAGGGTTGGACAGAGGGGACGAGAGATTGGACAGAGAGGGGGAGAGAGAGAAGGGCAGGGAGAGAGGGGAGCGAGGGGGGAGAGGGGAGGGCAAGGGGACGAGAGAGAGGGGACGAGAGGGAGGTGACGGGAGAGAGAGTTTGGAGATAGAGGGGGACAGAAAATGTGGGCAGAGAGAGGGGAAGATAAAGAGGGGGAGAAAGAGAGGGGAGAGAGGGAGAGAGAGGGGGAGAGAGCTGGGGGAGAGAGAGGAGAGAGAGAGAGGAGAGAGAGATGTGTACTGACAGACGGCGAGAGGAGGGGCTACACAGAGCAGGCAGAGTGAGGAATAGAGAGAGGGGAACAGAGAGGCGGGAGAGTGAGGGGGAGAGATAGGGGAGAGATGGGGAGAGCGAGGTGGGGGTAGAAGGGGAGAGACAGAGTTGGGAGAGAGGGAGGGGGAGAGAAAGGAGGGGAGCGAGAGGGGGAGAGAGAGAGTGGAGAGAGAAGGGAGCAGATCAAGAGGGGTGCGAAAGTGGGGAGTGAGAGGGGGAAGAGAGAGAGAGGAGACGAGAGAGAGCGGGGAAGACAGAGAGGTGACTGGAGCGAGAGGGGGATAGAGAAAGGGGGCAGAGAGAGGGGAAGAGAGAGGGGGAGAAAGAGAGGGAGAGAGAGAGAGAGAGAAAGAGAGAGAGTGAGAGAGGGGTCAGTGAGGGGGGAGGGAGAGGGGACGAGAGAGATTGGACGACAGAAGTGTCGAGAGAGAGGAGAGAGTGAGAGGCGAGAGAGAGGGGAGGGAGAGATAGGAACAGAGAAAGAGGAGAGAGAGGACGAGAGAGAGGGGGAGAGGGGGCACAGAGAGAGGGGAGAGAGAGGTGGGAGAGAGTGGGGGAGAGAGGGGGAATCGGGAGAGAAAGGAGGACAGAAAGGGGGAGAGAGACAGAGCGGGACAGAGAGAGGGGTAGAGAGAGTAGAGAGAGACGGGAGCAGACCAAGTGGGGGTGGGGGGCGAAAGGGGAAAGTGAGAATGGGAAGAGAGAGAGGAGACGAGAGAGAGAGAGGGTGGACAAGAGAGAGGTGACTGGAGCGGGAGGGGGACAGAGAATGGGCGCAGAGAGAGGGGAAGAGAGAGGGGTAAAAAGAGAGGGAGAGAGAGAGAGGGAGAGAGAGGGGGACAGTGAGAGTGGGAGGGAGAGGTGACGAGAGAGATTGGACGAGAGACGTGTAGCGAGAGAGGAGAGAGAGAGGCGAGAGAAGGGAGGGAGAGAGGGGAACAGAGAAATGGCGTGAGAGAGGGGAAGAGAAGGGGAGAGGGGGCACAGAGAGGGGGGAGAGAGAGGTTGGAGAGAGTGGGGGAGAGAGAGCAGGGAGAGAGTGCATGGAGAGAGATGGGGAGAGAGGGGGGAATCGGGAGAGAGAGGAGGATAGAGAGGGGGAGAGAAACAGAGAGGGGGAGATAGAGACGGGATGAGAGAGGGTACGAGAGAGAGGGGACACGAGAGAGGTGGAGAGAGAGGGTAGAGAGAGAGGGGGTGTAGAGACGGGGCGAAAGAGTGGACAGAGAGGGTGGGAGACAGAAGTGGGGAGAGAGGGGAGAGAGAGAGATTGGGAGAGAGAAGGAGAGAGAGGGAGAGAGAGGGGAAAAGAGAGGAGTGAGAGAGAGGGGGAGAGAGACGTTGAGAGCATGAGGGGGGAGAGAGAGGGACAGAGAGGTTGGCAGTGAGAGGGGTCAGAGAGAGGGGACAAGGGAGTGTGGAAAAGAGAGAGAGGGTGGAGAGAGAGGATGGAGAGCGATGGAGGAGAGAGAGAGGGAGAGAGAGAGAGAGAGAGAGAGAGAGAGAGAGAGAGAGAGAGAGAGGGAGAGGGAGGGAGAGAGAGGAGGCCAGAGAGCAGAGAGAGAGGGGCGAGACAGAGGAGATGAGAGAGAGGGGGAGAGAGAGAGGGAGGATCAGAGTGGACGAGAGAGAGGTGACGGGAGAGAGAGGGTGGAGAGAGAGGGGGACAGAGAAAGGGGGCAGAGAGAGGGGAAGATAGAGAGGGGGAGAGAGGGAGAGAGAGAGGGGAGAAAGAAAGGGTGCGAGAGTGGGGGAGAGAGAGGGGAGAGAGAGATGGGAGAGAGACGGAGAGAGAGGGGGGAGCGAGAGAGGGAGGATCAGAGTGGACGAGAGAGAGGTGACGGGAGAGAGAGGGTGGACAGAGAAAGGGGGCAGAGAGAGGGGAAGATAGAGGGGGGAGAGAGGGAGAGAGAGGGGAGAAAGAAAGGGTGCGAGAGTGGGGGAGAGAGAGGGGAGAGAGAGATGGGAGAGAGACGGAGAGAGAGGGGGGAGAGAGAGTTGGGGAGGGAGAGGGGACGAGAGAGATTGAACGAGAGAGCTGTGGAGAGAACGAGGCGAGGGAGAGAGAGGGGAGAGAGAGAGGGGGACAGAGAGAGGGAGAGAAAGACGAGAGAGGGGGGAGTGGAGACGAGAGAGATGGAACGAGAGAGAGAGGGAAGAGAGAGAGAGGTTGGAGAGAGGGGGAGGGAGAGAGAGGGGGAGAGAGAGGAGAGAGAGGGGGAGAGAGGCGGGACAGAGGGAGGGGAGACAGATCCAAAAGGAGAGAAGGGGAGAGAGAGGGAGACACTGAGGAGACGAGATAGAGTGGTGAAACAGGAGGACAGTGAGAGCGGGACAGAGAGGGGAACAGAGAGAGGGAGAGAGAGAATGGTGAGACGGGGACAGAGAGTGGGGCAGACAGAGGAGGAGAGAGTTGGGGAGGCAGAAGATGGGGAGAGAGGGTGGAAAGTGACGGGGAGAGAGGGGCAAGAGGGGGAGAGAGGGGATCGAGAGTTGGAGAGAGATGGATGAGAGAGGGATGAGAGAGTGGGGACGAGAGAGAAGGTGGAGTGCGAGAGGATAGAGAGAGAGGTGGTGGAGAGAGGGGGAGAGTGGACAGAGAGGGGGAGAGAGAGACGGGAGAGAGAGTGGGGCGAGAGAGAAGGTAGAGAGAGAGAGGGGATAAGAGAGGAGAGAGAGGGGAGGGGGACACAGAGAGGGGAGACAGAGCGAAGGGGAGAGAGAAAGGGGGAAAGAGAGGAGGAGAGAGAGGTGAAGAGAGGGGGACAGAGTGAGGGGGAGAGGCAGGGGATGAGAGAGAGGGGACAAGAGAGAACGTGTGGAGACAGAGACGGTGCAGAGCGATAGGGTGGAGAGACAGAGGGTGGAGAGAGAGACACACAAGAGAGATAGGAGGCGACAGAGGAGAAAGAGTGGGGCAAGCGAGAGGGTGGAGAGAGAGGGGACGAGAGAGAGGGGACGGGAGAGGGAGAGATCGAGAAAGGGAGAGAGAGGGGGACAGAGACGGGGGAGAGAAAGGGGACAAGTGAGAGGGGACGAGAGAGAGTGTGGAGAGAGAGGGTGGAGATAGAGAGGGTAGAGAGGGAGGGGCATGAGAGGGGGAGCAGAGCAAGTGGGGTCGAGAGAGGGGAGAGAGAGGCGAAAGAGAGGGAGAGGGAGAGAGAGGGGCGAGAGAGTAGGGGGAGAGACGGTAGAGAGAGATTGGACCAGAGAGAGAGGCGATGAGAGTGAGGGGATGAGAGCGAGGGGAGAGAGAGAGAGGGGGTCAGTGAGAGGGGGAGAAAGAGGGGGATAGAGAGGGGAGAGAGGGGGATAAGTGAGATGGGACGAGAGAGAGTGGACAAGAGAGAGGGGAGAGAGAGAAAGGTGGACAGAGAGGGGGCAGAGAGCGATGGGGCCAGAGAGGGGGACAGATAGAGGGAGAGAGAGGGGACAATAGAGAGGGGAAGAGAGAGAGGGGAGAGAGAAGAAGATAGAGGGGGCGAGAGAGTGGGACGAGAGAGGGGGAGAGAGAATGGGCCAAGAGAGAGGCTGGATAGAGAGGGGACGAGAGAGGGGGAGAGAGAGAGGGTGAAGAGGGACGGGCGTGAGAGAGGGGAGCAGAGCAATGGAGAGAGAGGAGGAAGAGAAAGGGGAAGAGAGAGGGGACGAGTGACAGTAGACGAGGGAGAGAGGGGGAGAGAAGGGGGCGAGAGAGGGGATGAGTGAGAAGGGAGAGAGAGGTGGACAGAGAGTATGAGAGAGAGAGAGAGGGCCAGAGAGAGGGGGACAGAGAGAGGGAGAGAGAGGGGACAAGTTAGAGCGAACGACAGAGAGGGGACGAGAGAGAGGGTGGAGAGAGAGAGAGTGGAGAGAGAGAGGGAGAGAGAGGGGATTAGAGACCGGACGAGAGAGGTTGGGAGAGAGAGGGGGGACAAGAAAGATGGGACAAAAGAGAGGGGTTCGAGATATAGGGGACGAGAGAGAGGGGGGGAGAGAGGGGGGGAGAGAGGGGAGAGACAGTGGGAGAAAGGGGCGACAAAGAGAGGGGGACAAAGAGAGGGGGACAGAGAGAGGGGGAGAGAGAGAGGGGGGAGAGAGTAAGCGGAGAGAGAGTGGGAGGAACAGAGAAAGGGGGAGGGAGAGGGGACGGGAGTGACTGGACGAGAGAGGTGTGGAGAGAGAGAGGAGAGCCAGAGAGGAGAGAGAGGAGGGAAAGAGAGATGGGGACAGAGAGAGTGAGAGAAAGACGAGAGAGGGGAGCAGGGTGAGGGGGCGAGAAAGATGGGACGAGAGGGAGAGGGCGGAGAGAGAGAGTGCAGAGAACGAGGGTTCAGAGAGAGAGAGGGTGGAGAGAGAGGGTGGAGTGAGAGAGGGGAGAGATTGGGAGCAAGAGAGGGGGCAGAGATAGGGGAGACAGAGCGAGAGGGAGATAGAGGGGGGAGAGGGGGGAACTGAGGGGACGAGATAGAAAGCCGAGACAAAGGGGGACAGAACGAGTTGGCCAGAGAGAGGGGGACAGAGCGGGGAACAGAGAGAGGGGGAGAGAAAGATGGAGAGGGGGGAACAGACTGAAGGGGAGAGAGAGGGGGTGAGAGTGGGGAAGAGGGATGAGTGAGAGAGAGGGTGAAGAGAGATGGGGAGAGAGGGGGAGAGAGAGGAGGAGAGAGTCGGGGAGAGAGGTGGTGAAAGAGAGAGGGGGACAGAGAGAGGGGACAGAGAGAGTGTGTGAGAGAGAGGGGGCGAGAGAGAGGGTGGAGAGAGAAAGGGTGGAGACAGAGAGTGTGGAGAGTGATAGGGTGGATAGAGAGAGGGTGAAGAGAGAGGGGCAAGAGAGATTGATGGAGAGAGAGGGGAGAGAGGGGGCAAAAGAGAGGGGGAGAGAGAAGAATGAGAGAGTGGGGGAGAGAGGATGGAGAGAAAGTGGACGAGAGAGAGGGGATGAGAGAGAGGGGACGAGAGAGAGTAGAGAGAGAAGGGGCAGTGAGAGGGGAGAATGGGGAGAGAGGGGGTAAGAGATGGGTAGAGAGAGGAGGAAGGGGGAGAGAGTGGGTTTGAGTGAGAGGGGACGACAGAGAGGGGACAAAACAGAAGGGAGAGAGAGAGAGAGAGATGGTCAGATGGGCGAGAGCGAGGGAGGCAGAGAGAGGTGGACAGAGCGAGGGAGAGAGAGAGACTGGACAAGACAGAGGGGACAAGACGGAGGGGACAAGAGAGGAGGAGAGGGAGAGGGTGGAGAGGGAGGGGCGTGAGAGAGGGCAGCAGAGCAAGGGGGTGCGAGGGGAGGGAGAGAGAGATGGAGCACGAGAGAGAGAGGTGAGAGAAAGAGGGGAGAGAGGGAGGGGGAGTGACAGGGATGAGTGAGAGGGGACGATAGAGAAAGTGGAGAGAGAGAGGTTGGAGAGAGGATAGAGAGTGAGGGGCGTGATGAAGGGGAGCAGAGCAATGGTGGAGAGAAAGGAGGGAGAGGCGACGAGAGAGAGGGGACGAGAGAGATGGTGGAGAGAAAAAGGATGGAGAGAGAGATGGTAGAGAGTGGGGAGAAAGTGGGAGAGAGGTAGAGAGAGAGGTGGAGAGAAAGTGGGAGAGACAGTGGGAGAGAGAGGGGAGAGAGGGGGGAGAGAAAGAGAGAGGGGGCGAGAGAAAGAGATGGAGAGAGAGGGGGAGAGAGGGGGAGACAGAGGGGAAGTGTGAGAGGAGACTAGAGAGACGGGGTGAGAGAGTGGGAGAAGACAGTGGAAAAGAGCGGGGCAGAGGGAGGTCGACAGAGTGAGGGGGAGAGAGAGGGGACTAGAGAGAGCGGACGACAGTGAGGAACGACAGAGAACGGGAGAGTGAGAAGGGGAATGAGACAGAGGGGGAGAGAGAGGGGGGAGATAGAGAGGTTGGAGAGAGAGTGGG